>NC_141990.1:274716381-274961381 GCF_049901715.1 Pseudonaja textilis | reverse complement strand
TACTCAAAACATATTGTAAAGGGATACATTAGATGCTAACTTGTAGAATCTGGAAGCAGCTGCTTGGTTAATATAATATGATGAAAAATATTTATATAGTTTGTCTTCTCTTCTGTGAAGCCTAGTATCTTACACATTTTTTTTCTTCCAATGGCCAGTAGTGGAAGTAGTGACTTCGGTTTGACTTAATATTATGCCACATTGACAGATGAAAACTCCTTCGAAAAATGTCATTTGAGTGCTCTGCTAATTTGCATTTCGCTCGAAAGCTTTTAGTGCTTTGCACATTCACATTATAAACATTTGGGTGAACATTAATACCCCAGCTAAACAAAAATGCTATTCACTTCAACCATTTCTTCCACTACATAAAAACTATAAATGATTCTTCTACAAAAAGAAAAAAAAATTGAATGCAACCCGAAAATCAATTATAGTAACTATTTAGAAATGTAAAGGAAAGGCAGTAAAAATGTGACAAAAAAATCTTTAATTGTAGGGAAATTGTGCATCCTTTTTTCCCAACATGTGAATAAAATGCATTTCCTTCTTTAACAATCACAGTTACAATAGATCTATGCATCTCACAGGAAAAAATTGACAATTTGATTATGACTTGTACTTTTTGCCGGGGCCATGAAAGTGGTTTATGTTTGAAATGTATCAGCTGGAAGGTACTTATTACTCATAAATGCTGTGCTATTTCACTTTCTGCAAAGTGAGCTGTTAACAGATACAATTTGAACAGAATAGCCAGAGGAAGCCTTTTGATATGCAGAAGAGCTGACCCGCGTGCTGAGCCTTTAATTGGGTTTTTAATTTTCCAGGCCATCTGACAATATCAAACATGATCCCAGTGCTTGAAATGTTGATTGGAGGCTAAGCAGGATCTACTCTAACATGGCATTCAGAACAGAAAGAGGAAAGAACTGAGGCGGAGAGGAAGACATGGAGAGAGTTAAAAGATTTTTTTTTTTTACTCCTAATTTGAAAAGGTTTAATATTTGTCCTGATCCTGTAGTTCTGGTGAGTTTTTGTTTTTTGTTTTTGGCCAGGATCTGTTGTAGTGAATATAACAAGTCAAATCAAATATGCCTATAAGACTCCTAGTCTGAAAATTTAAGACAAATAACTTTATAAAAATGTAATTGCAAACAATGAGAGAGAAATAGAAAACAAAACAAAACATCATATCACTACACTTGCTTCCTAAGACCTAAGTGCCATTTTTTATTTCATATATGATTGAGATTATTTGGATATCTATTTAGATATGTTAAGCAAAGTATATTGACTGACACTGCTGTGTGCTTTCTTGTGTTACTCTTACCAATGGTTTCATGATGTGTTTCAGTTATACAATCTTTTGTCAAAAGCAAGAAGCCAAGAAGAAGAAGAAAATGTCATCGAATTAGATTAACACCTCCATGTAAAAAGCTTGTCTGTTCTAAAAAACTGAAATATTCACCTGCAGTGTGTTAGCAATTTTGGGCAGCACAAACTGCAGCATGGATTTGCATTGAAAACCAACAGTTCCACCAAGTGCTCTCCCTCTGAATGGAAAAATAACATCATAACAATAGTCTTTGCAACATACTTATAACTTTGACATTCATCAAGAAAATAACACACAATGTTAGTTCAGAATCATGCCTTTACAAGTCTCCTCACCATTCCCTCATCACTAAGCACGATCATTTGGGTTTTATTTTATTAATTTATTTTATTTTTCCTGTCTGTTGGTGTCACTGAAGCAGATCTTCCTGATCATAACAGTTTGGTTAGATTCAATTGCCTGAAAGCAAATATCAGCTTGATAACTATAAACAATATAATAACAGACAAGTAACCAGTCAGAGTATAAATGGGAACAGTTATAATGTTTAAAGGGACAAAGCTAAGTAAAGATAGTTTGCTATACTTGCCACTGCAAGATAATAGACCAAAAGATAATGTCAATCTGATTGACTTGATTTCTTTGAGGCCTGGATTGTTCAGAATATGAACCATTTCTAATGAACAGAATACAGCAAGAAAATCTATTTGATTATAGAGCCATCTTTTTCTGGAGAAGTTTTGCTTGCAAAAACTATATTGTACAGTTCTGGCAAATGTTTTACAACAACCGAGAACTCTTTATGTCTGACCACGTGGGAATCCATGAAAACATGACTCATTCTCTTACACACTTAATGTAAGACGATTGTTTAATGACCATTTCCATATTACCTGCACCTACATTATTTTGGTCATGTAGATAGGCACATTTCCATATTACCTGCATCTATTCCTTAACACGTATGAGGTTTATAATTACAATCATAAGGAAGAAAAAACTGGGCCATTGGAACCAGTAAAATCCTGATGCTATTGGTAAGTTATTCTTTATTATTTTATTGTGATGAGATTACTCCAACTTCTATAGAATGCTAATTTCATCTGTAAAACCATGATCATTTTAATTAATAAAGAAATCATTCTATTGACAAATATCTGGAATAAATCTATAACTTTTAGAGAAGTTGTATTTTAACCTACTGTTATATAATAAACAGTTTCAGTTCTGTACATTATTCACATGGCAATAGAATCAGCTAGAAGACTCTGTTTCATATTAAATTTGCTGCTTTTACATGGGACAGATCATTCTTACTATATGAATAAAGATTCAAAGGGGCAGACTACTTTGAATTTTCTTCTCATCTTTGGAATAGAAGCTTGTTTGTTTCCTAAAACACCATTTTGCAAATGAATCCATGGTGGTGATGGCATACAATAAATCTAAATAAAGACATCATGTATATATGATATAAAATTCATACAAAATAATAATACAAAAATAATACAAGAACAATAATTCAGAAAATTATCAGATACAAATTATCTCCAGCTAACAATGTAGGAAAGGCTTTGAATATGTGGTATGCTTATAAGGTTGGATGGAACTTTTTGGCGAGAAACCTATAAGATTTAAATTGTTGTTGTTGTTGCTGTTGTTGTGTTGTTGTTGTTATTATTATTCACAAAAAACAACAGTGTACACAGCAAACGAGATAACTATGCTGGGTTTTGTATCACAAATCACTAGTTGAACACTTCCCAACCGTTTAGGAACTGCGTGATGTATCAGCAGATTATAAGAGCAGATCCCAGTAAGGTGGCTTTCTGTAGCTGACCAATGGTGATCTTGTCAGCGCCAATTGTTTCAAGTGCTTGCCAAGTCTTTAGGCACAGCACCCAGTGTGCTGAGTACCACTGGAACCAGTTGCACTGATTTATGCCAGAGTCTCTGCAGTTCAATTTTCAAGTCCTAATATCTGGTGATGATAATGATAATGATAATGATAATGATAATTGTTGTTGTTGTTGTTGTTGTTGTTGTTGTTGTTATTGTTATTGTTGTTATTGTTATCTGTGTTGCCCATCTCACTGTCAAGTGACTCTAGCTATGCCTATAAGTCAAGTCATTTTTATCAACACAAAATTGTTCTTTCTCATTGATATGACAAAGCAGAGGCAGAACCCTTTACTGCTACAGATTGATAGATTCAGTTTTTGTTCCCATTTGGTTCTGTATGTAGTTCATGTCCATAAAAAAAATTAGCAGTAAGATGAGGTTTTTGTCCCTCACATCAACCTATATGTCAGGACACAATCTTAGGCTGAAATGGCACAACCTACTTCAAAGCTTACCCATATAGGAAGTAGAGACTTTAATGTCCTGTCATTGGAAAACACGATGTGTTTGGGCTACTCGAGCTGTTGTGAAACATACATCCAAACCATAAAAAGGAGCAGTTGCAGCAGTTCCAAGAAATCTCCACATCCATTTGCACTAAATGGCCTCAATGGCTCTCTAAAAGAATGCAAATGACCAGATACTTGCAGGGAATATAAATCCTTCAATTCCCCACCACCCAGTCAGAGTTGAAGAAGCTTCTTGGATGAGAAGTAAAATGTCTTCAAAGAAAAAAAAAGAAAGTCCAGTTGCCTCTTGAAAAAGCACCTCTGGGACGAGCTGGTGCTTTCCATACCCACTGCCCCAATAGACCACCTCCTAATGTTTAAACATGCTGTTAATTATATTGTTACAAGGCTATGAATTTGTTATCAGATGAAGAAAGCCTCGCTTGCCATTCTTCCAGCATCCTTTTAAATGAATGGCCCAAGGCCAAAACTAGCCTATGAGCAAGAAAATACTGGGACGATAAAACAATGTGTAATAAAACAAATAGTAATCTAAAACCACAACTACTGAAAGAGATGGATTACCATTATCACTAATGATGTCTCTTATTATATACATACTCCATATCACTGGTTGCAGAGAAATGTCAGCCCCAAACCACCCCCCAAAGCAATTAATCCATGCTGTGCAGGAACACAAGGCTGCGCCGCCCACACGACCCACGGGAACACAAGGCTTGTGTCGCTTGCATTGTGAACAACATGACGTAGTGAGGGGAGGGGGAAAAGAGCAGAGGGGAGAACTTGCCCTACATGCCCCATGTGCCCCGGCTGGCCACCGGGCTGCTTCTTTCTTCTTCTGCTTTTGGCTGTACGCAAGGAAAGCAGCAAAAGTCTTTCTCTCCCCCAAATTCCACCACAAATAAGTCTTTGGGACCCTGCAAAGCATCCTGTCCAAGAGGCTGTGCCAGCAAAGCACAAACTCAATTCTGGTGGAGTTTGGGGGAAAGAAAGAAAGACTTCTGCTTCTGCTGCTGCTTTCTTTGCATGAAGCCAAAAGTCTTTTTCTCTCTCTCTCTGAGGGAGCCCTGAGAATGGAGCTGGAGATGGTATCCTGCAATCTCAAATAAAGAATGATTGATTGGTAGGAAAACAGGGTGGGGAATTTTCCTACAGACTTTTTTGGGATTTTCCCAGGGTCTTTGCTGCTTTCTGCAGAGACCCTGGGAAAACATCAGCAAGCCACTGTCAGTCAAAATTCATTTTAGTGGTCTGGGGGATTTAAAAGTTTGAGTTTGGTGGTCCTTGAGGTCCAAAAGGTTGGCAATTCCTGCTCTATATGCTGTTGCATATAACATTGCTATTTTATAAGTAATAGCAGGATGACTGTCTCCAAGTACAAGATGCACAGAAATTCACCTAGGTAGCTTCAAATGTTTGCTAACAGAGCATAATAAGTTTTCTGCATAGATTTCCCTCCAAAATGGCGGTATAGCACTATGCCCAATCTTTTTAATGACATCTGTGGAACAAAGGGCAGTGCTGCTATTGAAGGGGTTCTGTTAAAACTGCCTTCCAGCACAGCAGGCAGAAAGATTACATTTATATCAGAAGAAGGTCCAAGATACAACATGGCCTTTAGGTAGCTACAAGCTCTGATTATCTTCTAATGCTTTACGAGAAGAAGTTCAACTTATGTTACCATTTGGGGTCCAGGACTTGATAACTCATCTGCTTATCCTAAATAAGTGCACTACTAACCCAAATAAAATTTATCAGAATTAGGGGAACCAGTCCCATTGGCAGTAAACTTGTCACTATGTGGGGAGATGGACGGCAAACAAATTTAATAAATAAATACTTCAAAGACTGCTAGCAAAACACAAACCCCCAACTTTCACGAGTCAACCTCAAGGGACAAGACAGGATAGAAGCACCCCTTCAGAACTGAAACAGTTTTGGTGGGGAGGAATAGTTGAGATTATGGTCTTAAATGATCCTTGATTTATGACTACAATTGTGATTATAACTTCTCTCGCTAAGCAAGACATTCATAAAATGAATCACATCCAATTTTACCATCTGTTTCGCAGTTGTTAGATGAATCAAGTGATCACTAAATGAATTTAGCTTTTCCCATTGACTTTGTTGGGAAGTGGCTGGGAAACTTGCAGGTAGCAATCACACGACCCCGGTATGCTGCAACCATTGAAAAAACATGCTGGTTGGCAAGTGCCTGAGTTTTGATCACATGGCCATGGGAAATGCTTCAATCATCATAAGTACAGGGATCAATCTTAAGTTCAGGGACTGGACTTTCTTCATAACTGCAAACAGTTTCTAAATGAATAATTTGAGGACTACCGGTAGTTTGTGGGAGAAATTGCTTTTCAAATTGAAAACTTTAAAGTAGTTGCAGTCATTTTGTTTAGACTGTCTACTATTGACCTCACCCCTTTCCTAGGAGGTCTGTAGGGGGCGTGCATAAGCACACCAATGTGCCTATTATTTCTTTTTATTTTTCTTATATGTATCCATTTCATGTATTCATAGCTATGTTTATACTTATACCTATTATCTTGTAAGCGATTGACAAATCAAAATAAATAAAAATTTTCTCTGTGCTGTCCACACTTTAGAAAATGGCTTGGATGTCTTAGGCAATGATGTTATATTTAAAACTTTAAACTTCAGTTAATGCATCACCCTAGATGTTCCAATTATTTGCTCTACAATTTTAGTCTTTTGAGCAATTCTCTGGTAAAATCACAACTATCTGGCTTAATGTACAATTACATTAAGATATTAATAAATAGCAATTCTAATTCACTTTCTGGTTCATTATATAAATAGTACTTTCTGCATATAAGTACATTCTAAATAGTCTAGGTTTGTAAGGAGCTTACTAATGATCAGGAACAGGTATTTATCTTTGGTGAAAGCCTACATTTATCTCACAAGAAGTTTTTGTCTCTGTTTACCTAATTCAGTTGAACTGTCCAGGACCTCTGTTCACTTAGAGTAGTTTACACATGTACACTACTACATTGTATGTACTGTTTATTCACACTGATACTATTCATGTGGCCACCAGAGGGGGCAATGCATTCAACAGTGTACAGGGAGCATTGGACAGCTCACATTGCAATGTTACCACCCTCCTGTATTTTCCAAAAAATGTAAAATGGCTTTTCTACAACTTCCTAATATTAATTTGCTAAAAGGTTATTTTTTAAACATATTCCTCTACAGCTTCTGAAATCCACACAGTTACAGCTTAAGTGGTTCAGAGGGTATATATCTACACATACATCTGACTACAGGTCTCTCCACCTGTCTGCACTGCAAAATTTTGGGACATTCACAAGTACTGAAATTAATAACTGCACCAAATCTAGTTCCCAGATATGGAAATGATATAGTTGCCAAGATCCAGGATGGGATATTGGGGATGTGTGCATGTGTGTATCTGCTTGGAATCAAAATCCATTTGGATATATGTATGCACTATAACTCCTATGTAACAGAGTTTACTTTCTAGGTTCATAGGGTAAATTATTTAAGTTAACCACAAAGATCCCATGATAAATATATCTAATAAAGTATGAGTTTGCCTAGAGTCCATTTTCAGAATGCATAGCAGTGCTATTGTGGGGATGAGTTTGGAAAAGGTGTAGGTGCTTAATTTTGTGTGTGTGTGAGTGTGTGTGTGTTTAATAGTATATGGAATAGAGTTCTATTTAATTACAACATATGGCACTATTGATTGTTTATTTCTAATTGCACTGTATTTTAAAAGTTCCATCCTTAATCGGAATTACTAAATAAAAAATCTTGTGCACTATTATTTGACAATAAGTTAGGAATTGTTGAACTGGAAGATATTCTCAATTTTTGGAATTGATTTAAGAACAATTTGCTTTTTGGCAGTTCTATTGCAATTAGACTTAATGGATTATGTCCAGTATCAGAATCTGGAAGAATATTGATTTCTTACTATGCTAAACTCACCAAAACATAACAACATCATGCAGTAATAAATGATACATGTAATGGGGGGAAAGTATACTGTTTATATTTTGCTTTGTTGCTCTAAGATAGAAAATAATTTTACTCAGTATCTTACCCCTCATGTACTGCTTATGTGAATAAGGACACATACAACAGGTATATAAGAAGGACACTTTGGCTAAATCATAGAAGCTGAAACTTAAAAGGACATTTCTTGTTAAATTTATATTCTAAATTTATATTTGGAGACAGTTTGATCTAACAGTTATGGCACCAGCCTAAAAACCAGGAGATTATAAGTACCAATCCCACTTTAGGTATAAAAGCTGGCTTGGGAACTTTGGACCTGTTATGTTATCTCAGCCCAATTCATAGAGTTGTTCTCAGAGGTGATATTCAGCAGGTTCTGACCAGTTCTGGAGAACCGGTAGCAGAAATTTTGAGTAGTTCAGAGAACTGGCAAATACTACCTCTGACTGGAGATTTTACGGTATCTTTCCCCTGCCACACCCACCAAGCCACGCCCACAGAACCCATAGTAAAATCTTTTGAATCCCACCACTGGTTGTTCTGTAGAAAATAGGAGGAGGAGGGAATAATATTTATGTTCCCCACTTTCCATTACCTATAAAAATAATAAAGGCAGGATACAACAAATAAATATTCCTCCAGACAATTGCTATCAAACTTGAATGGAAGAACTATGTAGTCTTGGCCTTTGACCTGAGTATAAAGGCCAATTAACGCTTCTGGAGGTGAAATCAATGATTAAGCAACCAATTCAAATGTATCACTGATGTTCCTGATTTTTTTAAAGAAATGAGTTGGCAAAATTCTCAAAAATCTACACAGTGATATAAAAATGTCTGGACCTAATAAACGCAAGGAACAGCTTTAATTTTATTTGGTATACTTTCTTTAACATTATGCACATATTAAAAAGTAATTGTAAAGTTATAAATGAAAAGATGAATTTAAATTCCCTCTTTAAATTCTATCTTATCCTACCCAATTCAGTAACTCTTTTTTACTCATGATATTATAGACATAGCAATAGCACTTAGACTTAGACTTAGTGTATATATTGCTCCGTAGTGCTGAACAGCACTCTTTGAGTGGTTTACAATAGTATTAGTATTTAGACTTATATACCGCTTCACAGTGCTTTACATTCCTTTCTAAGCGGTTACAGAGTCACCATATTGCCCCCAACAATTTGGGTCCTTATTTTACTAACCTTGGAAGAATGGAAAGCTGAGTCAACCTTGAGCCAGTCCAAATTAAACTCCTGACAGTGGGCAGAGTCAGCCTGCAATATGCATTCTAACCACTGTACCACCAGGACTCCTAATGCAAACTGCTCTAATTTCTGAAGTCAGGAAAGCTGAAATGGGTGTTTGGTACAAACAATGAAAATAGGTTGAATTCATCATTGAAGGAATAATATAACTGCTTTCCAAATAGTATATATATGTACAGTACTTCATAAATAAGTTCATTTTTAAGGATATTAAGTATCTTGCTTGCTTTTGAAAATAACATCAGTGTTTCTGAAGACAGGGATATATTTTAAATGCTTTAAAAAGTAGGAATGTTCATAGATATCTAATTCTTACTGTTAACTCACATTCCTCTTTTACTTCACTAGAAACATTCACTGTTTTCTTTTACCCAGGAAGATAAAGTTGCTTACCATTTCACAGTAAGGCCATATTGCTTATAATGGGTAAATATGATACTTCTGAAGATCCTTCTTTGAAGGACATTATGATATTAAGGCAGTGACAAAATTTTATTTTAAAGTCTGTAGAGACCATATTACTGTGTCAAGGCAATAACAAAATTATGCCAATGTAAGCCTATAGAGACCACTTTCTATGTCGAGAAAGTGGAAAAATAGTGTTATGGGAAATGATGGAGGACACATTGCAAAGTTAAATTATGATGCCAAAACCTTGTCATGTCATCCAGTTCTGGCTTCTAGATAATAGTGAAAGACAATGAAAAATGACAACTGAGCAAATAGGGTCAAATCACCAACTTGTATAAACTGAAGCTTTATATTTTCTTCTTCAGAGATATATAGTACAAACTAGCATTTTATTAATTAGCATTTTATCTTTGATAAATCTTAACAAATCTGTGACTCCTTAGCAATAATTTACTAATCACATCTGAAATTGCAATCATACTTGGTTCTTGATACTCAATTTGATACACTACATGTGTATTCAGAAACAGGGTATTCAAAAAGGAACACATCCTGTATATGTACATCTTGGAATGCAGTTTCTGAACTCAACAATTTGAAGCTTTTAAAAATTGCTTTTTAGCTGAAGGGTCAAAGAATACTTGAGTTAAGATTTGTTACAAGCCTTCAAAGCAACAGATGCGTTAACAACTTTATTCAGTGAGCACTGCTGTCTACAGTTTAAGTAAAGTTGTAAAACACCACAGCACGAGTTGTCCATAACTATTCCCTTCTTTGAAATATGTGAATATTTTCAAAATTATATTCTTAGAAATTGATAATTGGTAAAGCATGTTACATATATTTAAGAAAGATGCAGTGTGCCTAGTTAGTCACAGACTATGTCAGTCATGTATTTTTCTTCGTTGAAACAGAGAAAACAGTTGTAGTTCAGAGTTTTCTTGTACTAGCAGCAACCACAACACTAGGTACTCCTATTATATCTATCATGAAAAGTAATACACAATTGCAAGCTGCATTCACATATGACACGTAGCAATGTTTTGTTTAAGTACAGTTTCTTGAATAAGCCACCATCCACCTTGTGCGTCTATCGCACCAGAGCATAAATCATATTTTACAAGCGACAGTAAGATAGTACATGCCCTACAAGAAGATAAAAAACCAAGCAATCTTTTTGCATTCCAGTGCAATGCCTGATTTCAATAATTACTGCCATACAAAATCATCCTTTGACGAATGAGATCTGGCTACCAGCTTTGAAGTTTCTAAGAGCAGAAAAAAAAGATCAGTTACTGAAACTGTCCTTCCATTGGAAAGGCATCCTTCATAATTTCTTCAGTGCCATGCAATTTTTTTTCCTTGCAACATTACAATCAGAAACAAACAGAAACATCTTTATATGAAATATTCAGACAATAAGAGACCTCACATCAATGAAAATAGCTGTAAGAAATGTAGATGTGTAGAAAGATGTAGAAATTTTCTTTTTAAAGAATAAAGACCTCTTATAAATCTTGCACACTGTTGTGATGAAATTCTTTTAAAAGCACAGCGCATGAAAAGGACTGCACAAACTGCTTTAGATATTTAATTATGTACATATTCATTACCTACATTACTTTCTCACAATGACTACTGTAGCTACAAAATTATAGGTTCATACATTAAACTATTTTTAGCACAGTGAAGGAGAACAGGCTTAACATTAAGCTTATAATCTGACTAGTTGTTCACTGTTAAACTTACCATATTTTAAAAATTAACAAAGACAGTTTTGAAGGGGAAATAATACATGGTCTGAAACCCAATCTGAAACATTCCCTGGCATGAAAGGATTTTCTTTTATCTCCTTCCTCTTATATTTATTTTCTCCTCTTCTTTTCCCCTGTATCATCAGGATCTATGCTGGAAAGTTGAGGACCATCTGACACAGATTTTGAGGATATTTGGAAATTAACAGAGGGGTGATAGTTATACCTTCTGGTTCCTCTGACAAAAGGAATTGCACCAGCAGATATATACCATTGTCACCAAGAGAAATAATTTTCTCCTTTACCAAAAACAGTAACTTACAGTGAACATTGGAATGATACCTTTTTTGAAAAATATAGTGTGTATCCAGTTTATCTTTTAGCAAGATGGTGATGTTTTTAATTCGCCTTTTAAATATATGTATTTATTTGTAAAATTTATTGGCCACTCATCTTATCCAAGAGTAACTCCAGGCATCTTACAAACATAAATGTAATCATATATATAAAAATCAAAGTGATAATATACCTAATATTCCTTTATCTTCCTATCTTTCCCACAACTCCTCTGTGAGGTGGGTTGGGCTGACAGAAAATGATTAACCCAAAGACACTGAATTACATGCCTAAGGGAGGAGGCCTAGAACTCACACTTTTTTATTTTCTAGGTCAGCACCTTTACCATTACACCTCTCTCTCATCTGTGTCTCTCCGGTCTCATCTCTAATCTCTGCCTCTATTAGTCTTTGGACAAATGTAATGGTATCTCAACTCCAACCATCATTTTGCATTTCAGATCTGCCATGACTTTAATTATAAAATATTATGCAATTGAGTGTTCTAGATAATGTTCTTTGTATATTAAGCCAAAGTGGCCAGCAGACAACAAAGAGAAAAAATGACTTGGTCATAGTTCACATAAAAAGTTAGAGAGGAAGATTCTACCAAATCCTATGGAAAGGCAGTGCTGCAGCTCCTCCATCCAGAAACTGGTGGTCCAGTCACTTTCTCACCTTGAGTTTCAAAATAAGCAAGGAACAGAGAAATCTATTTCTCATAATTCAGGGAGCAAAGTGCAAGTTTGAAAAGGGGGTTCACTTCAGTCTTTTTTGTGCATTCCTTTTAACAATCAATAAGATTTCATAATGCTAAAACCATCCATTCCAAACAACAGAGAGGATTTGAAGGAAACAAATGAAATGGGAAAACAAAGGCTATTTGTTTGATCTATTTAATTTTCATATAATTTACACCACTCAATATTGTTCTGTTAAGCAATGTGGGGGCCTTTGTCTTCCACTCAGAAGGTTGACAGTTCAATCCTAGATAGCGGCAGATGTTTCTCTCCTACAGCACAAAGAAAAAATACCTGCTGCAAACTCCACATAGGCATCAGGAAGGGCATCCAGGCAGCAAATGCTCAGTTCCATCTAGTTGCCCTGACTCTTCCCCAAATTAAGGGACTACAGAGTCATTAAAAAATGAGTTTTTTAATATTATGCTGTTAATTTGGGCTATAATTTAAGCCAAAGTGTAACATTAACATTTATTCCCCAGATCATTTTAAAAGAGATATAACTAAAGCTATATCTTTAGAGGAAGATAGAAATTAGAGGAAATCAGAAATTGTCATAAATATACTTCAAAAAGAATAAATTGTACAAACCACTTATGTGATATTGCAGAATAAACAGAAACTATTAAGGTGAATACTCCCCTTCCATCTTTTCCTCTGGCATGGCCATAGGGAGAATGGAAGTATCCAATCCCATTTGAACTTAATTCATCTGAATGAGAATAGATTCCAATCAGTTTTATGGTATATGTGAGCTAAATTGAATGATTTATTATTTTGGCTTCTTATAGAAAAGCACAGCTAAACTTAACAATATCGGCCAACTTGGATGAAACAATAATCAACAGTTTAAAATGAAAGCAGTTCCTTCTTCTCTTTCTCATCGTGAACCTTTAGGATGAATAAAAAAATGAAATAGGTACTATCAATCTAAACTACAATGCAATATTATATTTAAACCAGATTACTAGCTATCTAAATGTAAAAAGATGATAGACGATAGAAGATAGATAGATAGATAGATAGATAGATAGATAGATAGATAGATAGATAGATAGATAGATAGATAGATAGACAGATAGACAGATAGATAGATAGATGGATATGGAAAGATGTAAATATATCTATAGAGAGAGAGAGACAGAGAAGGATGGATGGATGGATTGAAAGATGGAGAGAGAGGTAGGGAAGAGAGAAGGAGAGAGGGAGAGAGAAAAATCTCTCAAGGATCTGTTCTGAAAGCTACTGAGGCCCTACTTGCCTTTTGCACTTATTGTCCCCTCCTCCCACTTTTATGCTTGAAGGAACAAAGAATACATTGACAGTGTTGTTGAACAAATCAGCTAATTATATTATTTTGATACTTTGATTATTTCATCAGGAGGAACATAGCAATGAAATAGAGTTTCAGGCCTATTACATCAATACATGCTCAATTCATAGGAAGTTTCATTGAACTGAGTGGGCTTTACTTCTGAGCAGATATGAATAAGAATAATCTATAATTATAATTTTAAAAGGAGAAGGAAATCAGAGTTGCGAGATAGGATGGCTTTATTTTCAGGCGTGGAAAGGATAACTGAATTTTTAAAAAAGGTTTATACCTTTGAATTAAATTCATTTACTATAATGTCTGAAGATAATGGCAGTTCTAGTCCAAAACATTTGGAAGACATCATTGGAAAAGATTGCTTTAAACATTTAATCAGTGATAATCCACTTTAAAGGAAGAGAGAACAGATTTGGGAAAAGAAGCAACAACCAGACAGAATCATTAATTTCTTTTAGGTATTGAAGCCTATTGGTTTAAAATTCCCCCCAAAATCTGTCAAGGAGTTCATTGAAAAAACAGATACAGTTGAAATAATTTTTTTTCTATCTGCAGAAGTGATAATGAAGCCCTTGAGACATTTCCCTTTCACTTGGTAGAGAAGACATAAGCAAGTCTCTAGAGGTTGCTTGAAAATCACCATGGTATGCATTTGGAGAGATTGATGACATGGGCAATAAGAATGATAACCCTCTTATATTAACTATTTGGGTTTTGTAAGTTTCACCTATTTCTCTCTTACTCTGTAAAATCACCCTGACCTTGTTCTCCCTGTCTGTCCTTGAGTATCAATTGAGTGATTCCTTTCTTCTTTAACATTAATAATACTTGACACTGAGGTTGGCCACCTTAGATTGTAAGGCTTCTATGCTGCATTCTAGTATTGATGAAAAATTGAAATTTGAAAAATATAACTAGAAACACACATACAAACACATATCTTTGCATATACTGTATGCCTTTAAAATCTATACGTTAGATTTTATATGTCCTCTATACATTGTAAATAAACAAAATGCTATCTTAGTTCATTAAAAGAACTTTGGCTACCTCTTGTAATTGCCTGAGACAAAATTCTATGAATTTGAACAGATAGAGGCATGCATTCATTAAAATTTAGATTTGCATATACATATATTTTTATTTTTCTCACCATCTGTTGAAAATCTAGAAACTCATCAGTATTGACAATTAGCACACATAAACAGTTTTTAAAAACTGTACTTAGTTTCACTCACTTGCCTCCCTCTCCTTGTTTTCCAATGTGGATTTTGTTTTCACAATGTCATTAAGTCAACTGTTTATATAAGCCTCTGCATTACATATATTCTCTCTGAATTTCTACTTGTTATTTCTAAGGTTGGATGAATCCATAAAATTCATTTTATTCAGATGCTCATTTTTCCAACATTAAATGTGTTCTGTGCCACTCTCTTTAATTTGCTTTAAAAAAAACGAAAGAAAGAAATCTGTATGAAAACAATTTCACATTTTATAAACATTTTTCTGAATATGAACATGTTTCCATATAGGGTCATCATAAGCAATTTCCCCATCATTTATTAATTTATTCTTTTTTAAATTTACTACTCAGTGGGTTACAATCTCAACAATATATTGTCCAAAGTATAAATAATTTTTCATAAGAATATATTACAATTAAAAGATGCAATACAACCGTACATGGTTCTCAGATCCTGCATGTTTTGAATGGTTTTGAGTTCCAAAATGCATTGAATTTTGTTAAAACTGCAGTGCAATTTATTTTACTCACCATTAGCACCAGCCTATAAAACTGTTCCTTTTTGGTATCAGAACGTCCTTCTTTCCTTTTTTTCCTTTCTTTCTGCCCCCCTCCCTTGTTATCAAAATGGAAAGGAAAGGATATTTTCCCCTGGTGCTTGTCCCTGCCTGCCTCCTAAGTATGGTTGTATCTGAACAGGTACCTGCACAAGTATCTAATATCTGCACAAACCTGGAATTCCACCTGCTAGGTGTTTCATCTCCCCATCCTCCTGTTAATATCTGAACAAGACTTTGGATGCTCTTGAATGCTGCAGAATCTCAGTCTTTGGCTCACTGTATTTGTTTTCCTTTTAAATTGATTTTTGCCCTCCACAGTCTGTTTTGTACTCTATTATTTTTTTTCTGCTATTTTTTGTTGTTGTTCATGACTTATAAAGTGACCTATTTGTCATGAGAACTCTGCTTTAGAACTCTCTCTCAAAATATTGAAGGCCAACATAAGCAACAAAACAGTGGGTTATATATTGCACAGCAAGCGGAAGTAGATATTGTGAGCAGAACAATTAAACTGTGAATAACTCCATCATGATGGAAGAAGTTTCTAATCAAATGCCATGTAAGGCAGATATATGCCCTAATATACCTCCAAATACCATGCATCTGAAGCTATCCAGGCAGGGGAAAACAGGAAAACAGGCAAGATAAATTTGTGAATGTGTCTACTCATCCTTTTGTCGATCTGACCAGTCATGTGTATACCTTTATGATCTTATTTCCTTAGATTAATTAGATACTTGATGTGAGTTTAAACTATTCGTTTATTAAGACTACATATTTTTTTAAAATGAATATATCTGTTTAAAATCTTAGAAATTGCAGCCCAATGAATATAACATTGTCACCAGCTCTGTGTTTACCACCTTCATTATTTGCCTTCATTAATAAAACTGTGTTCCTAGTTGTAGCAATCTACTTCATTTCATGACACAGTGGTTAAAGGAACTTGAGGCATAAATGGAAAGCTCTTTGTGTCCAGAGCTCAGCTGCCTTAAGATGCTCTCAGTAATTTGAAAGCCTCTGATCTAGTAGGTTTTGCCAGAGGAAAACATTACAAGCCCATTTAAACACAATGTTCTAAAAATTAAGTCAGTATAATTTTCTACTTTCACTATGAGAATATCATTAAAGAATATCTAAGGACTAAATTTATTCCAATAATCATTACAATGATGAAAAAAAAATCCTTTGCTTCAATAATTGATTTATGCTTCATTTAAATGTACAGAGTAATTCCAACTTCATTCCTTATTAGCTCTAATGACAAATTTTAAAATAGCATGAGTCTGAAGTAAAGATGAAAATTCATCCAAAAGTTATTATATTTAAATGGATTTAATATTTAATATTTAAAATCATTTGATGCAAATAGCCATCATGAATCATGGCAAATATACTAAAATGTAATTAAATGTTCTTCTTGGTCCATAGCAAGTTTTCCCACGAACAGGATTTTCTACCTTCTTTTTTTCTTCTCAGATCTCCTCTGGGTTTATGGTTAACATTTCAAAATAGTTCAAAAGGCATTTCTTTTTCACAAACTTCATCTACTCTCATTAAAATATTATAGATTGTTTTCTCTTGAAAGTTAACCCTGGAACATAATTAAATCTTTTCCCTATATTATTTAAGCAGCTGGGGGAAAAATCACATTGCAAGTTAGCTAAACAATTGTTTACAGACTTTAAAGATGGAATATTTAACAGGCACAAATGTGGAATATAATCTTAAATGTGGACTATGGCACAAAGCAATTCTGGAATAACACAATGTTTAAGTTTGACAAAGGGTCTAACTGTAGGCTAGTGGCTGAACTTTTTAATTAATTGTTTAATTTGGATGGGAGATGTGAAAGCCAAAATCAAACCAAACTAAACTCAGAAGGTGGCAAATGGTAAACAAATAAAACAACATAAACATATTGAGATCACCAGGAGCTGAGCTCAATTCAAATGATGCTTAGAAGAAGGCAGGAAACCTAATTCAGACTTTGGATCTATTATCATATGATAGAGGGTTCTAGCTCTTAACCCCTGCTGTGTTCATATTCCACCATCAACCATCGAAAATTTTGAATCAGTCACATTCTCTAAACGCAACTTACTTCATAGGATTTTGAAAATAAAAATGAAGGAGTTCCCCATAGAAAGGAAATTTGGTGGATATAAAAAAACAGCAATATATTCATAGCATTGGCAGCTATTTCTGCTGGAGAATCATGGGGATAATACCTATTGATAGAATCTAATAGTAGCAGAACTAGTAGCTCTGCAGTTTTGAAAATACAGCATTTCCTATAAGAAGTTTGTTTAACGGAAGCCTTCAAGAACCCTTCTGTTTGAAATATTATTATTGGGTATATTACCAGGACAGTATAACAAAGGGAAAACATATTTAATTTTAATGTATTAATGGCAGCAAGAATTGTGTTTGCACAACAATGGAAAAATGAAGAGATCCCTACAGATGAAAGTGTTATAAAAATATTAGAATGTGTTTAGATGGATAGATTAACACTTAAAATAAAAGAAAAGGAAGAAACAGAACATTTTTTAACATGGGACTTTTTTTTTTACCAATGGTTAACTAACAAAACAGAGGTTAGAATTTTAAAAAGCCAAAAAGATAAGAAAAATGTTTGTACTGAAAATTTTATAAGATGGCTAAACTAACTGTATTACTATTTTATGATTAACATTGATATGTCTATTATGATCATTATTACGATTAAAGTTGTATCTCTACTTAAAACTGACTGTGCCCAGACACAACACGCTGTTCAGATAGATATGGAATTTTTAATGTGTATTTTAAAAAATGTATCAATAAAACATATACAAAAAAAAGAATCTTTCTGTTTTAGTAAGTCTTCATTTTGTTGGTTTCTTTCCTCTCTTTAAATTTGCTGCTGTTTTATTGCAAATAAGTAGTTGGTACTGTTTTTATATTTTGTCCTTTCCAAAATTGCTTTCCTGAAAGATGGCTTGAACATCATTCAAATAAATAATTATGGTGGTTCTGAACATCTCACTGCATGCTTACCCTTGTGAAGAGAAGAAATGCAATGTGAGGGCCAGGCTAAAGAAAGAGATAAGACAACTGATGACATATTCATCTCATACAGCATTTGGATAGCCAAGATAGAGAAATGAAGGATGGACTTGAACTGTCTCATGCTTTTCAGTGAATGTTTTAGGTCTTCTAATCACAACATGTCATCATTCTTTCTTTTGCTAGTTAAATGAAGGATGTGCCTTGCTATGATCTACTCAATTCAAATGCAATACGGAGAAGGCAATCCATCCTTATACAAGATATGCCAATAATATTATTATCCATGTTGGGCAATGTCACTGCTAGCAAGAAGTCTCAGACATCATTATTATTACTGCTCCACAACTGTGTGGAGTCGTGTAAATATGGCTGCTTCTGTCTATGTTGATGGTTAGTGAAGATGCTGTAGTCCAAAGCCCTCCTGGTTTTTTTTAAAGGACTATATTTTAGGATCAAGTTAATGTTTCAATCAGTACAAGTTTAGTATTTAATATTTTCTACAAAGTATTTGTTAAGAGAATGCAGTTAGCAAGATGCTGCTTCGTTAACCTTAAGCTTAACAAAGGGGAAATATGGCATTTACACATTTATTCCTGTTTCTTCCACAAAGTCATTATAATTGACTGATTTTAAAATGGCATGGGTTGGTTCCCCATCAATGTCTTATTTACTAATTGACTATATTCTATTTTTTCTATCTGTTGACCCCTCAAGTCTTGCTAGTACAAGAGAGAATGTTATGGTTTCATAAAGACTAGCAGATATTATAACACAAACTACCAGAGACTCAAATTCAGTTCAGACATGCAAAATTCTGACCTGGGTTAGAATTTACTCTATAGAAGCCTTTTAATTAATTTCTTAAATCCAGTAGTAGTTTGGCAGCAATATGAGATTTCCTCCTATAGTAAATACTGAAGCTATGCTACAGATGCCTGATACACTTCATGGCTCAGGTTTATCAGCTTGGGAAATCATTCTGCTTACTTTGTATTAGTCCTGAGGGTAGTTAGTCTGAACTATTTCCTGATACTCAATTTGGAGCTCTGCTCTTATCTGGAAAAGACACAAAGGTGAAAATATTATAGCTTTTTGTTTAACAGTGAGATAAAATGTCCATGGATATTAGAACAATGTGTGCTAAATGTAGGGGGGGAAACAATATAGGTAGTCCTCAACTTATGACCACAATTGACTCCAACATTTATGTTGCTAAATAAGACAGTTGTAAATTTTGCCTCATATTATGATCTTTCTTGCTACCAGTTGTTTAGTGAATCAATGCGGTTGTTAAGTTAGTAATACAGTTGTTAAGTGAACATGGTTTCCCCATTGACTTTGCTTGTCAGAAGGTTGCAAAAGGACTCTGGGATACTGAAACCATTATAAATTCATGCCACTTGTCAAGCATCTGAATTTTGATCATGTGACCATGGGAATGCTACAACAATTTTAAGTATGAAAAATGGTCACAATTCACATTTTAAGAGCTGTAATAACTTAGAACAGTCACTAAATGGATAGTTGTAAATTGAAGACTATCTGTACAGCAGGTTTTGTACTATACGTATTTAAAACTTGCTTTTTAAAGTACATTACAATTTTCCTTTTGACCAGACTGAACAAAGAAACTGGAATATTATTAAAGAAAGTGAACCTTACAAGTGTAATAAAAATTAATGCAGCAGTTTCCAAACTAAGCATTTTAAAGGTCCGGTTTTTACATTCAAAATGCCCCTAATTGTTGTTGTTGTTTTGAGTGGCGATATTAAAAACTTAACAGAAAAAATGGATTGAAGAATATCTGTAAATATTAGGCAAATACATTCAGGAGTTTTGTAAAAAAAAAGAAAACCAGAAGGAATATTAGGCAGTAAAATTAATACTGCTTGTATTTATAAACAATTTAATTTTGATTAAGTCATGTATTTTTTATAAAGAAAAATAATATTTGGAAACCATTTTCCCCGTGAATGGGTAGAATGAAGAATGAAGTAAAGAATGAAGACAGCAAACAGTTAAACTAAATATTATCTCTGCTATCACATTCCATTGTGATTGGAACAAGCAAAAATACTAGGTCCCTTCCAACTCTGATTACCTGTTATCTGTTATCTGTTAGTCTGATTGCAAAGATTACTCTGATTGGACGTCAAATCTGTCAGTCATAGTATAGTCAACACTTGCTGTCCCATAAGACTATAAAACAGTTGTATTCCCTATGAAATGTTCCGTCTTAGAACGAGAATATATTTTGATGCATGGTCAGCTTTGCCCAGAACTCTAGGGAAATCAGCAAATGTACTCTCATACACGAGTCATTAACAGTTTTAAAAGGCAAGGGAAGTGTATGGTATCTACATTTGCCATTTGAATAAGGAGAGCTGTCTACTGAAGCATGGCTAAAATAAAATGGCATCATTCCAAGATCAAGCACTAACAATCAGAGATGTATAGAATTCTTTGTTCCATGTAATTATTTCATTCATATTTACTATTAAAAGTCCATTTGCTTTATTGTTCCTTTGACTCTCATTCATGTAACTAGTTGAAAATTAGCTACTCTCATGTTTTCTTCTCACATTTTATTTGCTAGAAAACTCCGCTTGCCTTCAACACTCTCTCTTTCCAAACTAATTGAAATCAAATTTTCAGGCTGCTTCAAGACATCAGATATATCAAACTTCAAACAGTTGAAGAAACTAATTAAAAATCATGGGCTTAATTACTATATAAATTAAATGATGTAAACTAAATTTATCTCAGGAACTCTTTGACCTAGGCTGGCTTTTCCAAATTATTTTTAGCATTCATCTCAATAGAAACAAATGTAATAAACTAAGTAAGTGAGAAAACCATTGATTTTTTTATCATTCAGGTACCATCATTCAAAAGGATCCTGAAATTTAGATCATCTTTCCTCCAATGGATGAACTTAGAAAGCAGACAAAAGTCTTGTGCAATGATTGGTATCCATACCTTTTTTTGACTATAATTGGCAATTCTGGTTTAAACAATTCTAAGAAAATCTTTCTTTAACAAAAGGCCCCATCACAACACTTTTATGCCATCATTATCTGAGAACTACTTGTACATTTTTTGTATGGTTGTTCTTAGGTCATCACTTAAGGTTTAGGTGCTAGTTTTTCTTGTGTTTTTGTTTGTTTTTGTTTGTAGCCACATTGGCTCTTTTGCTATCATCCATTTTAATTCATCATTACATTTTTTAATATTTTATTATGCTTTTAGTATTTCATTTCTCATTCATTTCCTCTGCCACGGAATCCTGATAATTGTTTTCAGTTTATTACAATTTAATAAAATTTATTCAAACTGGCCAGAGTCATTGGGAGTCAGGCAACATATCAATTTAACAATTTATTGTTATTATTATGGTTTGTTACACAGTCAATCAGATGTTGAGACTGGATTTGGCGTTTTTATCCAGCTTTCAAGACATCTATGGAGAGTCCCAGTCATCCAGATCATGGTTGAACCATAGGTGCTTTTTCAAGAGGCAACTGGTTTTTCTTGTTTTCTTTGGAGGCATTTCTCTTCTCATCCAAGAATCTTCTTCAGCTCTGACTGGATGGTGGAAAATAGAAGGATTTATATTCCTTTCAGACAGCTGATCATTTGCAACCTTTAGAGAGTCATTGAGGCCACCTGGGGATTTGTCTGTGTCCTCAGGGCCACCTGGGTAGTGCAAACAAATGGATGAGGAGCCTTCTTGGAATTGCTGAAAGGACTGTATTATGGAGCTGTGCTTTCTGCAGGATGTTTTCTACCCTGTGTCCCTTCACAAAAAAAGACTGCAGAAAGCACAACTCCACAACACAATCCTTTCAGCAGTTCCAAGAAGGCTCCACACCAGTGGTGGGATTCAATTTTTTTATTATTATTATCGGTTCTATGGCATGGCTTGATGGGTGTGACAGGGGACGGATACTATAAAATCTCCAGTCAGAGTTGCTACTCGAAATTTCCACTACCGGTTCTCCAGAACTGGTCAGAACCTGCTGAATACCACCTGTGCTCCACACCCATTTATTTGCACTACTCAGGTGACCCTGAGGACACAGACAAACCCTCAATGACTCTAAACAAATGCAAATTACCAGCTTGCTGTCTGCAAACAATATAAATACTTCCATTCCTCACCATTCAGTAAAAGCTGAAGAAACTTCTTGGAGATGCAAAACATCTTCTAAGAAAACAAGAAAGTCCAATTGCCTCTTGAAAAGGCACCTTTGGGACACCCATCGAGTTCTTGCCAAGGACCTGGGATAGGCAGATGTGGATGTTTGATGCTATTACAGATATTGTTGCAGGTTGTAAACTGTTCCTAGTAGAGCTGCCTTTTGCAATTGACTGGTGGTGAATTTGTCAATACTGATGGTGTTCAAGTGTTGCTCGAGTTGTTTTGGGATTGTACCCAAGGTGCCTATTACTATTGGTACTACCTTTACTTTCGTCATTATTATTACTGGGAAAATTAGACTAACATGTGCTTTTTGTGATATTCAGCTTTACTTTTCCCAAACTCAAGGACTCCAGGCAGCAACAGCCACAGAATAGCAACATAGCTTGCTTCACCCTGCAGGGAATCTGCTGTTCTTAGTCTTACCTCCTCTTGTCCTATCATGGTCGGTGTGTTACCTGCACTTCTGCAACTCAATCTACTTCTGGTTCACTATACCCTGTGGAGAAAAAAGTGCCAGCAAGGTAAGTCAGGAATTTCCTGGAAGGAGCATGTGGTAGTTTGTCTCCTAATTGAGGCAAGCATAATGAACTTTCCCTATCATTAGTCCTTCATGCTTCTTTGAAAGACAGCAACGTGTTATTGAAGACATCATTTTCAATTTTGCTTGGGCAATAGTATATACCACCATCAGTGGTGGGATTCAATTTTTTTTACTACCAGTTCTGTGGGCATGGCTTGGTGGATGTGGCAGGGGAAAGCTACTGTAAAATCTCCAGTCAGAGGTTGATTTGCCGGTTTTTCGAACTACTCAAAATTTCCGCTACTGGTCAGTGGTGGGATTCAAAAACTTTTACTACTGGTTCTGTGGATGTGGCTTGGTGGGCGTGGCCATGTGAATGGGTGGGTGTGGCTTTTTTGCAGCCCCCACCCATTTGGGGGAGCTTCCTAGCCACAAAGGAGCCTCAGGGAGGTCGTTTTTGCTCCCCTAAAGCTCCTCTGGGGCTCTGGAAGAAAAGAAACAGAGCATGGGAGGGGTGAACAGCACCCTTCCAAGCTCCATTTTGGGAGCTTCCTAGCCTCAGAGAAGCTTCGGTGGGGGGCATTTTTGTTCGCCGAAGGCTCCCCTGGGGCTCTTGAAGAAAAGGAACAGAGCATGGGAGGGGCAGGCAACACCCCTCCAAGCTCCATTTTGGGAGCTTCCTAGCTTCAGAGAAGCCTCGGGGAGAGGGGCGTGTTTTTGCTCCTCTCAGGCTCCCCGGGGGTTCTGGAAGGCAAAAAAATGGAGGGGGGGCTGAGCTCCTCCCTCCATTTTTTGCCTTCTTGGGCCTCAGCAAGGGAAATCCCGGCACAGCTGATCTTATCTACAGCTGATAGTCGGGAGGGGGAAAAAAGAAAGAAATACCTTAGGCGAATGTCAGGCAGGTGGGTGGGGGGGTGAGCAAGCATTGGGTGGGAGGGTGACTGTGTGGGGAATGTGGCCAGCTAGAACTTGCTACTGGTTTGGCGACCCACCTCAAATTCTTGCTACCAGTTCGCCCGAACCGGCTGAATACCACCACCGCTACTGGTTCTCCAGAACTGGTCAGAACCTACTGAATAGCACCTCTAACCAGCACCAGGATTGGTTTTATTTGTTCTTCCACTTATTTCACTCTGGACAATCTTTGTAAAGCTTATTCATTTTTACAGAATGAATATTTTAATCAATTCCTTCTTTTCTTGAATTGGTTCTGCTCCTTCAATAGCTACTTTCCTACCATGAAATTTCTCTAACTAGGTTTTCTTTACACGCCTTAAATTACATTTATTGTTGCTAAATTAAATTAGCATTAAAATAATCAAATTGGCCTTTAATCACCTTTAATAATATTAAACTGATATTTAGAAGACCCATGAAGAATTGGCTCTTTACCCAATCAACTTCTTTGATTGTTGTGAACTGCGTTGAGAGTTGTTGAGAGTCAGATGGCATATGTGTAATAAATTGTTATTATCATTTGTCTTTCTACAATGAGGTCAAATTTATTTATTTTCCATAGATATAGATAACAAAAACCATGATGATAATCTATTACTATTGTTTCTGATTTTTCTCCCAATGGTTTCAGAAATCTCATTATGGCACCATTCCTAATTCTTTCTAGCAAGAAATCTGTTATCTGAAATCCTTACTTCTGCATTTTCATCTCCAGTCCCACAGGATTCAATAGAAAGCAATCCTAAGAACACTCTGCTTCTGCCAGACATATTTTTATCTTTTAAGATACAGCCTATCTTCTGCCAACTCTCTTTTAGCTAGATGACTCACTCCCTGGTTGTAGAAATATTTTTCCCCTGTTAATCTCCATTTCTACTGTGAGCCATTCATTCTCTAGCAACATTCTTCCTTTCTTCCTTTCTTCTCTAGTCCTCTTCTATGGCTGGGAAGCAAGGATCACCTAAAAGGTCTTGTGCTTTTTCAGAAACTGTAATTGGTATGATTTTAGCCATTCTTGGCAGCAGCATTTATTTATTTGTTTGTTTATTTATTTATTTATTATATTTTTTTACTTCCCATCTCCCTTGGCCAGGGACTCTAATATGTGTTTCTGAAAACAGAAACAGTTTTCAGGTCACTTTATAAGTCTTTCAAGTTCCTCCTTCAAATTTCTGAGTCTTATTCCTGGTAGACTACACATTTCAGAACTAGCCTTCCTCATACTAGTGAATCATGATCTCTTCTCTTTATCTTCTTGCAGGGCACAGATGCATCCCCTCTGCTACTGAAAGATCCGTTTTTTGCTGACTTCTATGGGGGCCCTTGCTTCCTTGCTTCCTTCCCTCCCTCCCTCCCTCTCTCAAAGGGTCAAAATTTACATTCCAATAGTGCAACATACTATCTACTTTGATCCTAGTGTCTCATTTAATGCTGTATGCCCAGATTCAACCGCTTTACCTATGAAGAGATGCTTCTACTGTCCATTTTTGTTTATTATCTCTTTTTTCTTTGATCTGATAAATCATTGCAATTCGCCAGCTGAACTGAGAGCATTTAGTATTCCTTATATTTTACTTTTTAAGGAGTGCCACAATCTTGTACTAATTGTGATTAGGCTATTCTCAAACAGAAATGCTAACAATGCATTTTACAGTTGTAGATTTCTGTCTTCATTTGAGCTTCTTGTTGTACAATTAGGAGAAAGTGTTATCTTTTCTGTACTGTTTTAGTACTAATTAGATTAATTAAATACAAATCTTGATGTAGAAGGATTTTTTTAACTAAGAATTTTCCCTAAGCCCCCCTTCCCAAATTCCACTAATTCCAATTATGTCTCACTATTATTTTACCCAAGCGAAGTCTTTCAAAGATGCATAGTGACAATCCTGCTAAGATTTAACCATCCATTTTATAACCAGCCCAGGATGAGGTAGCAATACATGTTTCTATGAAATATGCCACTGAAGCAAAAAAAATAAAAAAGCTTTAAAAAAATCCTGCATGTAAATTAGGTTTCTCTGTGTTTTGCTGAATTGAGCATAAAAATGTTTAGCAGCATGCTGTGAATCATTTTAGGTCCTAAATGACACAATATTTAAAACATATTTCAGCTGTGTTCTATATTTTTGAGTTGATAAAATAATTTGAAAGACGTCAACTTGAATCATATAGTGATGATTATTTACTAAAGTAAGAGGGAGACAATCTGACTGTGTAAGAAGAAAGTGCTTGGCTGAAGTCGCACCTTCATATGCTTCTAACAGTGCTCTCATTTTATCATATTTTAAAAATCCACACCTCATATTTTCTGCTTCCTTGTATGGAGGGTGCTAATGACACACATAGTAAACCTTCTATTAGCTTTGTACTTCAATAGGATTTGTTTAGTTTCAGCTGTCAAACAATGTCAAAAGGGGAGAAAAATCATTTTCTTCTAACCCCAGGATTTAAAAATACATTAGCAACAAGGAAATAAATAGTTTGTGAAAAGAATCCCCCCCCTCACTTACTCTCAAAGAACAATAAATGTATAGATATGCTCAAAGAACAATAAATGTATAGATAGATATTCATGGACCAAATATGCACATAGACCTTTTTCTCCTATCAATGAAAGCTCCTGCTTTTTCATTAAGTAAATTTTAGAGATACAACATTTATCCATTTCTAGGAAGCAAATCTCATTATAGGCAATGAGACTTACTTCAATAAACAGCATTTCTATTTTACTTTCAGTGATTTCACTTGTTTAATTAGTTTGGTAATTTATTTATCTACTCATCTGTACTTTCAGTGAAAGAAAAATGGCTGAGTCTGAATACACAATGATAGAATCTCTGAATAAGGAATGAGAGCTGGCAGCCTATTCTTCCTTGAAAAATATGACATAGAAGAGGTTTCTTCTGATATGGAAGAAGATGTCACCCAGAACTATGCTGCTTATTCTTCAGTCAAAATTAGAAGCAGACTGGAAGTCACTAGACTGATGAAAACACTGTGATGTTACACTTTCTTTGTATCTAATTCCACTGGTGGCTGCAAATGCAGAAAGAAGACGAAAGCTGTGTTTGTTTGTGTGATTCAGAAACTACTCAATTCTGGGTGACTTGTGAGGTTTAAAGTATAGAAACAATAAGACAATAAAAACATAAATCATGCACATCCAGAAAAGAACAATACTCAAAGATAACATTCTACTGGAGCTTGGGACTTACATTAAGCCAAGGCTTGGAAGAATATCCAGGCTCCAACTTTTAAATATCACTAGGATGAATGAATACCTTGAAGATGATACCACCACATGGACTTAACCACACAGCACTTCCCAGGCTGCCATAAAGATGAGCCATGGATCTAACAAAGAGATGGCCAGGCAGTTTGAAGGACCTTGTCAACTTCACAGGCTCAAAATCATCCTGGGTAAACCCACAAGACCATGCTTCAGGCACCTCCATGGGACATGCCAGATCAGAATCCAATTCCAAAAGCTAAAATATTCTTCATATGGTCTGTCAGCAGATACAGTGAAGGTGGAGAAATAATGTTTTGTTACTCTTATTTCCACCATGTAATTCCAAATATGGGTTATTGTGTTTCATCATATTCACTTTTCTTTTCCCTCAATGGTCCTGAAGGCACTTCTCCTGGCACTTTATCTTGCAGAGTTTCTCAGAAAACAAAGGAAAGGCTACACTTACTACACAAGGAAAGGCTGCATAGGGACAATGTAGGTCTCTGCCAGTGCCTAGATCAAAACTTGAAGAGCAAGAAACTAGAGCAGCTGCAGATCTCCAGTTTGACCCTCATTCCACTGCTACAGCTCTTTTTCTACCTGAAGACACCGTCATGATTTCCTCCTTATCAGAGAAAAATCACCTCAAAGGTCCAGAAAATTACAGGCATCAGACACAGCCAAATGTCCTATTCAATCTGGACAAGCTCCTGGATGGGAAGAGATTTGGTAACTCCCATGCTAGTACCTCAATCATACTCAATCTGTCAAACGCACGGCCTGTGGGTCAGATGCATCATGCGCTAGCCATGCTCACCTCTGGTTTAGCGAATGGGAAATGGAAAGAGGACAAAAGGATGGCTTGAATCATGGTCAAATCATGCCACACAGTAAATAGTTTGTATTTTGTTGCAGATCCAACAGGAGGACTATATATCCAATGTGATTTGTTTTATTTTTTTAACCTAATGCAGCAAGGGATATGAAAACTAATGACTTTAGTTTTTCTAATAGTTTAAAAATACTTTACTGATCTTCTTAAAGTTATTTCACTTTGTATAAATGTAAAGACTTGAAAGTACCTTAAGATCATCTGAGAAGTGCAATACTTTTCCCCTTAAAAACAGAATTTTAATTAAATAGGACATTAATTTTTCAAAGGCTTTAAGGATGATCAGAACATGGGCTCTACCCAATGCTTCAGTGAAACAATTCTGGCTTATATTGCTTTTCTAGAAGAATAAACTTGTAAAAATGATGACCAAATAATAACCATAAGAAAAGGAATAGTGAAAGTTGGAATCTTAGCACTTCATAGCTCCATCTTCTGCATCGTTCTATTTGCAGGAGTTAACAATGGATTCATTGCCACTGAGAGCATAGTATCCAGAGAAAGGCTTTTGTACTTTGTTGTTTGTATACCAGCCAATGGCTTCCAAAAAATATTCATAATTGGAAAAAAAATTGAATTATACTTTAGCCTTTTGGTAGAGTAAAATTGAACAATGTAGATAACGATTCACATGTTGTGAATTCTTCAAAGTAGTTGTTTGAATTATAAAAATTATGCATTTGCGTACTAGACTTGGCATGCATTAGTCATCTAGTAAACCTAACAAAAAACATCTAACATTCAGATAATTCCAATTCATCTTTTTTCTTTCTAAGGATTTTTGTATTCTGTTTATTCTGTGACTCAGAACAACTTGGTTTTCAAGTCATGATCATACCAAGGAGATATGCTTTTTGTCTCTGGACCTTCAGGGCACTAGAATACAGAATATGTAACAATACCTTTGCAGTGTAATTTTTTATTGTTAGAATAGTAAATAAAATGTTATTTGTATGACATCTTTTGTGGGAATGATTATACACTACAGACAAGAAATGTAGCCCATTTCTCTCTTTGTTGCAAAGGAAAGATTTGTTATTGAAAAATACTTGTTTTTCTTTGAAGGTAATTAACAATAACCCCTCACTTCTAAATTGCATCACTACATCTGGTAACCATTTTCCTATATACCTATACTTATAATTTTATATTAGATATGGATCTAATTCTAAGAATTTTGACCTGATGTGAGGACTTTAGCATCTTGAGGAATTAGGAAAAGTTTGTGACCAGTGTTGGTGGTTGATGGTGTTTCTGAGAGGTTGTCATAGCTGCAAGTCTCTTTCGCTGTGCTTTGCTTTTGGCAGCTTATGAATCTGAATCAGTGCCTATTTTTTCCACACTTCCTGAAGCCAACTATACCAAGCCAACTTTGTCGTAGTGATTTGTGCTTTCCTCCTCTCTTGCCTGCAGCCTGCAGCCTTCTCTTTTTCTTGTTCTTGAATACACAAAAACATTATTCCCTCCTGACACAGGCAGAGAGAGAGAGGGACCCACACAAGTTGTTCTCCTTTTATATTTGGTGTGTAGGTGAGGTCCAGCTAATTGAGTTGCCTCCCAGAGAGCAAGAAAAGAAAAAGGAAGGAAAGGTTCATGTTGACTGCTGTGAGGCTTTCCTTCAACATCCGTATTCTTCTTATTAGTTGCAAATGTTCTTGTAGCTCCTCGTACAATATGTCAGATGAAATGAATTTCATGATCTTTTGTATAATGCATAGGTTCCAACAGTCATTTCAAATTTAATTTATTTCTTTGAAATCCATTCATCTTTAGGATACCTTCTTTTAAACAAGGGATTTTAAAATATGTAAGTGTTATGCCTAAGTTCTATACTTCAGTTGGCATGTCTAAACCTTCAGTTGGATTTTTCAAGGTTTATTTTCATAGCAATAGCTTCCAAGCAGGCTTTCTCACTATTCCATTGCATCAAATGCTATGGTTTAACTGGAAGTTATTTGCTGTCTTTATCTCTGTTGAAAGAAGATGGTTGCTCCAGCTTAACCAGAAAGGTTTGTTTACATTATGTCCTGTTCAACTAATTTATCTAGCTTCTAGGAGCGTTTCTGAATACAAATGTTCAGTGGAAGATATCTTTTCAGGGTTTTTTTTTTCAAAATACTTTGTTAATAATTCTGTCATTATTGATATTATATGGAATTGCAAGAGATGGGAATATAGCAAAAATTTACTTTCAAAAAAATCATGCTTGCTTAGAAATAACAGTTGGCTGAAGATTTTGTTTGCCTAAACAGCTTTTTTAAAGTATATTTCAATTTTAACACACAGATAAACTGATGAAGTTGCAGGATATTGTTCAGAGATATACATTGGCCAGAAGTACAATATCTTGACTAGTGAAAATAAATAATAATTGACAAGAGGTGACAGATTATATAATATTTATTGGTTTGTTCTGAAATAGCAGTCTGGGAAACATCTCAATCTCAGTATTGTCAATGTGTATAAAAATGGCCCTAATGCAGCACCAGGAAAGATGTGGTTAAATACTTGTTCCTCAGTGGACTTGATCTTTGATTGAGTTAGATTGTGGAATAAAAGCTGAATGTATGAGGAAGCCAGAAAATAGTTGATTGTGAGCTTTATGCCCATTTCATAAACACAAAGTGTATGTTATTGGAGGCATGATCTTTTTTGTGTCTATTGAGCACTGATAGTTATAAGTTGAGAAATTAGAATCACACAATCATAGAGCTGGAAGGGACCAAATCCCTGCTTTCCCAATTTACCAGGACAATGCATAGTCCATTACAAGATTGAAATCCCTTAAGGCAGTATAGAAAACCTTTAGTCATTTAGCATCTACCCAGTGTAACCCTGAGAATGCCTGGAGACAGGTACCTCCTTGTAGCCTGACCATTGGTGATCCCTCTTCCAAACCTGGTTTTAACCTGCGTCACTCTGTCTGGATGAAATTTAACAGAATTATGCATGCTGCTGGAAGAAGTGTCTTTGCTCTGTGTCATTAGGGATGGAAAGATTCCCCTTGCTGCAATTCTGGTACTAATATATAAACTATTTCCCATATTGCCCACAACATGCATTCTCTGATTCCTTAGAAGATCTGAACAAAGCCAGTAGTGACTGCTTAGACAGCTGAATTGGACATCCAATTTATGGTGCCACTGCCATACCTTCATAGAAATTTGTGTATAACTATATGGATTGTATGTAGATGTTTACTTCTCTTCTGTCATGTTCTCATCATATATTAAATAATAATAGCCTGCAATAATATAAGTCAGGGCAACCATCTATTAGTCATCAGGCATAATTACATTTACATATAACCGTGCAATATTGATTCTGGTGCATTTGTTATTGTCTATATGTTAAACCAAATCTCTATAAAGGAAAGTTATCATCTCTGTCCAGCTTAGTTTCATCTGAAATTAGATATAAATGGACTTGAAAGCTATGTAAACACTTTTCCCTGTAACCGAACAAGATTGAGAGAATATGATAAAAAGGATAACTGAATTTGCTATTCTATTCTATACTGAGCTGTACAGTGCTTTAAATCTGTTTTCAAGAACGTTCTTTGGAGCATGCAGGACAGGAACATAATAGCATCTATCTTCAAGCAACAATATATTTTCCCAAGAACGCAGATAATCATGTAAAGATCACTCCCAAGAAAAGATGTAGCTGCTTTAATGAGTTTAAGACAAGTGCTATGTTTTTGCCCCTCTGTGCTCCAAATTACCTTTGAAAACTGAATCCTTCATGCTACAAAGCTTTATTGGCATCGACAGTGAGGACAAATTGGGAAACAATTCTTCTGCTTCACAATTCAGCTTGGAAAATATGAGAAAAGACATATGAGAATTGTCTTTAAGATATGAAAACCTGACAGTCATCTAGAATTTGCTCCATACCAAGAATTGTAATCAGTACTTTGGCATATTTTTTCACCTTTAGGTATTTGAGCTTACATGAGATATTAATTTCCTAGGAGCAAACATGACTAAATTTTTATTACATTACAGTCTTACATTCAACTTGCTACTTGGCGAGCCATTTTAATTTCAGTCAGAATTTGTGCTGCCTGGATGTTAGCACCTTCAGCATTGGATTATTTGGGACTGAGGCTTTCTCTTCTCCATTTGCTCTGGGGCTAAATGACACTTTTAAACTATCCCCCCATTCCCCTCACTGTCAGGATCTTGGTTTGATTGCTAGTATAAATCAGAAGCAAAGTAAGCAGAGAAATGTTAAAACAGTTTAACAGTTTGATTTCTGTTTTATATTATTTATACATTGTGAAATACAAAATAGCATTTTAGCACATTTAGCTTTCTCAACTGTAGGATCAGAGTTAAATACAACAAGATCACTAAAAATTTTGTTCTATGTGAAAATGCTTATAAATCCTTATTTCCTAGGTCTCATAATCCTAATTTGATTACTGCTTGTAGAGACACATACAATGTCATTCTGATATGTATCTATCCTGAGCCCTTTTGTCCTATGGCAGCCTTTTCCTCCAGTAACTGTATAGGTTTCCAATATAACAGAATAACAGAATTTAAAGGGATCTTGGAGGTCTTCAGATCCAACCCAAGCAAGAGATTCTATACCATTCTGGACAAATGGCTGTCCAATCTCTTCTTAAAATCCTCCAGTGATGGTGATCTGAATTTTCCTTTGCAAAAGAAGTCAGATTTTCTGACTTTTTTAAAAAAATTGTCCCACAGGAAGCATTATACACAATAAATGTGGGTTGACTAAAAGAAATTACACCTTTATGTTAAGAAAGGCTGGAAGGAAAAAATATCTATATGATTCTGGAAGTACAAAATGCCTGCTTACATTGTCTGAACATTTTTTCTTAGCCAATTTGGAAAACAGATTAAGATCAAAGAAAAACTTGCTTAATTGTTCCAGCTTCTACTTTACTGAAGCTGTAGCTATTGTTATTTAAATGAATTATTTATCAATATAGAAAAATATCTCCTGATGTCATTGTTACAACTAATAAATCACAAATAAATAATGCTGTACATTTCTAGGTTATTACATATATACAAATATACATACACATTGACAATATCAAATAGCTGCAAGAATAACTTTAAACAGCACCATGCCATTGAAATAATGCTCTGCAAAGATGTTTGTGAGAACCTAGCTATGTGCACACCTGGGCATTCAACTAAGCATTATTTTTTTCATGCATACTGTACTTCAATGAACTATCAATGGTTAAACCTACTCTCTCTCCTCCCTGTGCAAAAAAACCCTAAAACCTGCAATAGTTGTCCTGAGTTGGAACTCTTCCATTTATCTTGTTCTTCCCAACTACTGTTCTTGGGTCTTACAAGCCTTAGTACTTCTCCAATCAATTCACTGGGCAATTTCCTTGCTGATGCATCTTTCCAGCTGCTCTTCCATTGGCTAAGAATTGCTAGCAAGTTTCCTTAGTTTCCCCAAGCTGCTGTCCCCCACCCACATCCCTGGAACTCTTTCTGGACAGGTTGCTGTAAGGAGAAAAGCCAAGTGCCTCATTTTCCTTTCGTTCTTGTTTCAGAAGAAAAAAAAGCTATGTCAGCTTTGTTTCTAATCCTCTTAATATCTTAGTATACTTTCCCTTTCCAAGCTAACTTTTTTTAAAAAAATATTCTTTTTCCTAGCCGTTGCTCCAGGCTAAACTTTCTCTGATGTATTCATTCCTCCTCTCTCTTTCTCTTATCTATCTCTATAGCTCTTTTTAAGACTTTCCTAATTATTGGATCTTATTTTTCTTCTCTGCTCTTTTGGACAACATCTTTCTATACAGAGGTCACTGTTTTCCTTCACATCTAAGCTTATTAATAATCATCTCCCTCTTAATCTTCATCTATATGCTCTCTTCAGATGTTCCTATTTAAATTCTACTGACATTATTCAATCACCTTGCTTAAAAACCCAGTCCTTGGGCTCAGATTTAAACTTCCTTGTTCTGACAAGCTACAGTCCCTTTGCAACAAAATGTTACTTCAGTGTAACCACCTTGGTTGATTTTAGATATTCTATCAAGTTTTCATTTTATAAAGTCCCCAATTCTTCATCCACTGAATGATATGGCCATTCAATTGTGTGTAATTGCATGGATTAACTGCCCATGCATACACTGAAGAGATAATTCAAAAAAACTTTGTATTTGGGGGTTCTAGAATTTTAGTGTTGCTATTAAAAATAAAGTACAGATTTATTTAAACTTATCTTGATTTAGAGTCAGATACATACACCTGCAGTTTAAGAAATATGCCATTGTCTAGCACAATACAAGTCTCCTAGTACCATAGAATGTTGAAAGTGCTTTTCTTCCTGAAACTAGACTTACAGTCTGTAAACTATAAAATATCAGTCAGTAAATCCCAGCTCATGGATATTCTTCTTCTCTTCTGGGAAGACTGAAGTATCTCAACCTACTTCCCATCACATCAGAAACAGACATGTCTATTATATAAATCCCCATTTAACAAAATTTTGCACAAAAATAAACATGAACATGCAGTGGTTTTAATTAAATTGTTAAACAAATCTTTTCCCCCCTACATCAACATTAATAGCTTATGATAACATCATCCTTATTTAAATCTTTATTTGGGGTGCAGCTGTGAATATGAGTTTAAATCACCAATTTCCCAGATGAGTTGAACTACGGTTAACACTAAATCCTTTTACACAGCAGTTGAAACTGCAAAACAAGGGCTGCTTAGATACCTTAGACTCCAACTGAAGGAATCTGGAGGTATTTCAGTTCCACTAAATGTGCTAAGCTTAACTGGTGCTTGCAGAAGTCTAATTATGACACCAGTTGGCTTGGTAGTCCAACTCAAAACTGAGGGCTTATTTGGAGGGTCTTTGCTCTCTCTGTTTAGTTCTGGGGAGGCACCTGCTCTGTCACATATACACCCAAATTTCTATTGATATATGGTAGTTCCTTAAATCCACTGTTACATGCCTACCAATATATGGTAATCTCTTTGCCTGACTGCATGTTTCTAAGAAACAAAAACCCTCCTTAAATCCCTTCTACATGCCATTTTTTGCCATATATATCTTCCTACCACTTGTGTTGACAAAGATATTTTACACTTGCCACTCTAAAGGTGATGAATAGAAGATGCTTCCAAAGTTTACACCTGCCTCATGGCTCAGAAATGGTGTAACTCCTACCAGCTAAATAAATTTTTCTATGGTCCAACATATACAAAATTTTCAGAAAAACATGTATGTCTCCATGTAAAAATAAAGACAAATATTCATTTGTAGAACAGATTTTTTAAAGTACACTCAGATACACACCCTGCATAACTAACTAAGGTGCAAGTGGTGAAGAAATAACCACTAGGATTCATTGCTTAGGAACCTCACAAATACTTGGGAGCTGCAACTATCCAAAAGCAATTGTGGAAGGTATAAAAAGGAGACCAAGTTTGATAAACAATATTAGCTTGTTTGAAGAGTTGACAATGAAACGAACAGGGCTGAAAAAACCAAACATAATCTATTTGGATTTTGAGATAGCCTTTTATGTTTGTAAGTTCAACTCTAGACACATGGCTTGTAAGTTACCAAGGAGAAATGTCAAGCTACCAGAAAAATGGCAATATTAATGGGAGCAAATCAGACTTAAATGAAAATTGTCAGGAAGCAACCTCTTCCAGGCCCTTATTATTCCTGCATAGATGTGATAATAATTTCAAAATCAGTACAAAGAAGATCAGTGAGCAAAGCACAACATTAGAAAATGTAAAAATTCTAAATTCAGAACTATAATGCATCCAATTTAAAGTCAATTTCAAAAGCACATTGGTTTTTACTTTCTGAGAACATAACACTTTAGCAATGGATTTAATGCAATATATATATATATATATATATATCTTTGGTTGTTCGGGTTTTCTCCCGCGTAAGATTCGAAGTATCTAGGCAACGTTTCGATGAAGTCTCATTCATCATCTTCAGGCTTCTGTCTTCGGCTCTTGCTTCTCAGAGTGATGTGAGATTGCAGCTGCTTCTTCCTTTTAACTGCTAGTGGGGGTGGGACTTGATTGGGTGGGGGCTTGGCTGTGTTCTGATTGGGTGGGGGTGTATTCTCATTGGTAGGGGGTTTGGCTGTGTTCTGATTGGTTGGGGGGTTGGCCGTGTTCTGATTGGTTGGAGGCGTGTTCTGTTCAGGTGGGGGCTTGGTTGTGCTCAGGTTAGTCTTAGTTGCTGGGGGATTTGAGTTGGTGAGCTGTGATCTTGCTGTTTGGCTTCAAGTTCTTGGTCGTGCTGCATCTTCATAGTGGGTGTCGGTTTGCTTCATGTATGGCTCGGAATGTGAATGGAAGGTTTGCCCTAAATGACATTAGGGTCTACAGTTCATTGGATATTGATTCTGTTTATTGACCATCTTGAATTCTGCAAGGCCTCCTTTTAACTGAATTCTAGAATTGAAAGAAATCATAGTTGTCATTTAATTTAACGTTTGATTCAGTGTGGAGTGTATTAAAACATTTCTGGCAGAGGATCATCTAGCTTTTATTTGAGGACCTCTACTGAAGGAGAAGTCACCAAATCATATGGTAATCTTTTCCCTGGCTCAACTCATACAATTAAGTTCCTTCTGATATCTCTGAACTTTTCTTCTTGTAGATTAAACACATTGGTTCACAGTATTGCAAAAGAAGTCTGACTGACAGACCAAAATGGAACCATTACATCCCATGATATTGACTCGACACCAAGGCTGTTAAACTCCCAGCCTGCGGGCCCGATTTTTTACTCGCTGGCCATGCCCATGCCTAGTTTAGGGAAGGAAGGGAAAGTCCCAATATGTCATGTGATGCCACCATGACAACCTGGGTTTGACACCCCCTTGCTCTACACCCTTGTTAATTAACTCTAAGACAGAATTTCATCATTTTGATCATGTACAAAATTTACATTGAACAGTTTAGCTGGATTCTCTATGGAAGAAATTCTACTTCAGAGGAATCTACTTCTCCAGAGCATTACTAATGTTTTGGAATGGGCTTCGAAGTGGCATCAGCCTGGTTTTTTTCCCTAATAGCATTTACAAATTATTTGTTTCTAAATGATTATTTAAAGTTCTTTATTATTTAGCATTATTTAAAACTGAGTTCTTAAAAAAAACCTTTTTCAATAACTTCACATTCCCACCAAAAATGGTAGAGCAAGGTATTACATATAAATAGTCAGAAAACCATATTGACCCTTGCACTGATGATGTTACTCAACCTGATAATGAAATATCTTCAAACTTGGTCAGAAAACCATATTGACCCTTGCACTGATGATGTTACTCAACCTGATAATGAAATATCTTCAAACTTGGAGAACACCAACAGATTTAGAAATCCTACTTTAAATTATAGCTTCCTACTTAGCCTTGCGTTATTGCAATAGGTGAGTGGGCTTATCAGGTAATCAGATTGGACAAGCATTTGGTTTGTATTTTTGCAGAGCTACAGAGTTGTGATGGATATCCTTGACCCTTGATATATTGTATAGACCTAGATTTCTGGATTAAATATGAAATAATACTGTGCCCTAAATATAAATTTAAAATATGAGTTTCACAGCTATTTTGATTGATCATACAGCAATGTTTTAAATCCTTATCTCACCTGGATAAGTGTGCAATCCTGTGATTATTTCAATTTAACTAAATTATGACATTTAGTCACTTTCAGTATTACTGGACTGTAATAATTATTAACTTTAAGATTCATGGATGAATTTACCTCTTTATATCTATTTCTATGGTGTCTTTGGCAACATTAAAGGTTTTTTAAAAATATTTTTTGTTAATGTAGGCCATGTGAAATGGCTCACACCTAATTGTTAGGTATTAGGCATAAAAATGACATCTTTTAAATCAGACTATGGAAATGAATGCTTGCATTGGAATAAAACAGGAACACCAGATAAGATAAACTTCACACATTTAAATTAATATTTTAAAAGCTACCTTTGTCTTGGACATTGAAGAAGAGACAAAGAAATTAATATTTTCATAACATATATGTCATTTTATATTTCATGCATGAATCATTTGGAAATGCAGATTAATTTGAAAACAGTTTAGCAAGCTGAACTATTGAATTGGGTCCTCTAAGATTTAGGATTTGTCATCTCTTTTACAGTTGACACCCAGTGAGAGCTTGTCAATTACAAAGGAGTGAAATGAAGTGAAAATAAGTCACATCTTCATCTTTTCGTTTTATGCTTGGCTGATTATGGAGAGACATCATTTACAAGACGAGAGTAATTACTTGCAAAGTTATGTTTTAGCCTAATCCCAAATTATTTATTATTTTATTCTATTTTGATGAAGCATTGTAATTGAACAATAATCTTATTGCCCAAACTACCATAGAATAAATCATTTGGCTACCAAAAATGTGGGTTTTATGAGTAAAAATAAAAATTATTTTTAAAAATAGAAGTCAGATAGTATAGATTTTTTTTTCTACAAATAACTAGCTTCTTTTATGGTGGGTTATTTTTATCTTTTATAAATATGTACTGGCACCTAATTTAACCAATATATTAAAAAGTGAATATATGTTATTGGGGGGGAAAACAACATGATGAAAACCTTTATCTGTTTACATAAACACACACTTTGAAATTCTTTTAGCATCTCTTTGTACTCTATTAGCAATATTTCTGCTTATTTATATTATTCGGCTAACAGGGATCATTTTTAGTTGGGTACAATTTAGCAAATGTATCTCCTCTGCAGTCTTTATGTGCTATATTGAGAACATGCAGGAGAATTGTTCATAATCCATTAACTGAATAAAATGAAGCAGCAATGTTTGCTATGCTACAGACTGTTCTCTTCCTCCCTCCCTCCCTCTCCCTCTCTCCCTCCCTCCCCTCTCTCTCTTTTACTTTTTACAAAATATAGTTGTATCACCAGCATTTTTTTTCCTCATCATTGTTGCTTTGATCCTGGATAATACAAAGCATCAGGTGGCTTGTGGATATGATTCCTAAACTTGTTTTGACAGATTATGGGATGCAGATTATACTCTTTGAGCAAAGAACCAAGGAATCTATAGTGGTGTAGTAAACATTCACATTTTACTAAAAGTTTTGCTCTAAAATACATTTCCTTCAATGCATCTTATATTGAAGAGAAGGGTGTACTATGATTACTACCAGGAAAGATAAATTCCATCAGTAACATGTGCATAGAATAGCAAAAAAATAACAATGTGTGCACAAGATTGCTTCGAGGTGGGAAATTATTATGCCCAAGGTCTGGTGTATGGGAAAACTGTTCCTTAGGGATTTATGTGTTTGAAAAAAGCAATTTGTCACAAGAGTTCTTATGACAAAACTGCCTGGTTATGGCCTTGAAGGAAACTCAGAAATTACACTGGGGCTTGAATGTATCACCAAGGCTTTTGTTGGGTACATGAGGACATATAACACCTGTTCTGCTGAAGTTGCAATGATCTGCGCTTCTTTTAACATTCTAATTCAAAACTATAAGCAACAAAACCCTTCATGTGTGCAGAGACTAGGAGTTTTTTCACCTATGGCTGATAAATGGGACTTTAGCATGCTTATTTTCTTGGTACAAAGAGCCAATTCCAGGCAGTTGTCTTCCCTGGGCTTGCTAGTTTTCCTTAAAGGGAGAGAATGAGCCTCATAGGACTCCAAGATCTTTGTATTGATGTCATGCTTGTAGACTCCAAGACCTTCAGGACATATTCCTGCTGATGGGGATTTATGAGTATTTCTCCAAGCAAAACTGAAGTTTATTGACTTGTTTGGAGCAGCAAAGCTTTGATTGTTCTGGAGAAAGGAAGGAGGGTGGGGAGAGTATATGGTGAATGGTGAATTTTCTTGGACGTCTCAGCTGGTTTTGCTGATAGCAATACTTCTTAATAGTATATCTGGAGCAGTGCTTAGATGACATGACATAGCAATTGTGGTCACTCGGTGGGATAGCAGTAAGGCTAAGCACTCCTGATCTGCTCGTCAAGATGTCTTGTCCTGCCTTACCAAGCTTTAAATAAACCATCGAGGGCAGTTATCTGACAATTTGCTGTTATTTTAAAAGTTTATGCTACATTTGGGTATATATATTTGTTTTCTGAGGTTCTCGCGGGTATTTGTATGTGGATCTTTGGTTGTTCGGGTTTTCTCCCGTGTAAGATTCGAAGTATCTAGGCAACGTTTCGATGAAGTCTCATTCATCATCTTCAGGCTTCTGTCTCCGGCTCTGTGCTTCTCAGAGTGATGTGAGATTGCAGCTGCTTCTTCCTTTTAACTGCTAGTGGGGGTGGGACTTGATTGGGTGGGGGCTTGGCTGTGTTCTGATTGGGTGGGGGTGTGTTCTCATTGGTAGGGGTTTGGCTGTGTTCTGATTGGTTGGGGGTTGGCCGTGTTCTGATTGGTTGGAGGCGTGTTCTGTTCAGGTGGGGGCTTGGTTGTGCTCAGGTTAGTCTTAGTTGCTGGGGGATTTGAGTTGGTGAGCTGTGATCTTGCTGTTTGGCTTCGAGTTCGTGGTCGTGCTGCATCTTCATAGTGGGTGTCGGTTTGCTTCATGTATGGCTCGGAGGGGTTTGAAGTGGGTAGTGATGCAGCTGCAGTGCAGCTTCTGGTCCATGGTCGTGTCTCATCTTCTGAGTGGGTGTGAGTCTGTTTTCTACATGGAAGTGTGGTGGTGGCATCTTGTGTGGCTCTCATGGGTGTGGGTCTGGTGTCCTTCTTCATGTTAGGTACTCGTCTGTTCATGAGGCGGGTTTCCAAATGGCTGGAAGGCGGGAGGTGTCATCTCGTTTGTTCATGCTGTGTGGGCGTTTTTCTATCTCTATGGCTTCTCTGATTATTCTGCTGTTGAAGTGTTCGGTTTTGGTGATAGTTCTGGTATTTTTAAAATCAATTTCATGTCCTGTGGCTTTGAGGTGTTGGACCAGGGAAGAGGTCGTTTCTTCTTTTTTGATTGAGTTCTTATGTTCTTCAATGCGTGCACTTATTCTTCTGTTAGTTTGTCCAATGTATGTGGTAGGGCAGGCAGTGCAGGGATTTCGTATACTCCTTGGTTTTCTAATTCGATTTTGTCTTTGGGGTTTCTTAGGATGGTGGATATTTTTCTGTTTGTGCAGAATGCTGTTTTGATGTTGTGTTTTTGGAGGATCTTGCTGATTTTGTCTGTAGTGCCTTTTATATATGGGAGGAGGGCTTTGCCGTTTTCTTGTTCTCTGTCTTGGATTTTGGTTGGGGTTTCTTTTTGGATTAGGTGGGTAATCTTCTTTCTTTGGAATCCATTGGCTGTAAGTACGTTGGTGAGAGTGTGTAGTTCAGTTTTTTGGTGTTGTTCATCAGCTAAGCATTTTGTTCTGGAGATGAGTGTCTTGGCTACGGAATTGATCTGTGCTGGGTGGTGGTGTGAGAGTGCATGTAGATAGCGGTTTGTATGAACTGGCCCTAATTAGAAATGAACTTCACACAAAAAGGTTTCTCCTAGACCAAATCAACAAAGATCTCCTCACACTCCACCTCAGACTCAGCAACAAGATTCACCCCCTACTTTGGGACAGATCCAAACAACTCGCTGTCTGGAGAGCCGAAACACAGACCACCCTCAAGACAGACACACACACCAACAAACTCAGGAAACTACAACAACGCCAGAAACCAACTCCTCCCCCCCCCACAGCCACACATGAAACAAACAGTGCACAACATCTCAGACAAGATCCTCACTGAAGCTGAAACCAAGGTCCTTTCAAAAGGATTCAACTTTGCTGTCGCTCCCAAACACATCCCCACAGAAACCATCATATGCGGAGTTGAAACCAGCCTGACCAAAACCAACCCTGACGATGCTAACAAAATCAGACTCGAAATCACCAACATCCTCCGCACTAGCAAACCACCCAAAAGCAACTTATCCAAAGAAGAACAAACTGCACTACTTAACCTGAAAGAAGACACCAGCATAATAATCCTACCAGCAGACAAGGGCAACGCGACAGTGGTTATGAACACATCTGACTACCAAACCAAGTTAACCAACCAATCCAAGACCCCACATACAAACCCCTACCTAGAAAAAACTACCAAATCCAAAATAAAAGCCTCCCCCATCAGTGAAGAAATCCAGCAAAAAATCATACCCAGAGAGAAATCATCCAGATGCCCCAAGCTTTATGGTCTCCCCAAGATACACAAAGAAGGAACCCCACTCAGACCAATAGTCAGCTCCATAGGCTCACCTCTACAAAACCTGGCCAAATTTCTCGCCAAACAACTACAACCCTATGCAGAATCCATCAACTCACACGTAAGAAACTCATTCCAGTTCATCGAGATCATAAAGAAACAAAACTTACAACCTAGCGACCTACTAGTAAGCTTCGATGTCATATCCCTCTTCACCCAAGTGCCAATAAAAGAAGCCTTGACAGCCATCCAAAACAAATACAACCCCCCCAAGCACATCCTAGATCTGACCAACCACTGCCTATCCAATACATACTTCACCTACAATGGACAAAAATACAAACAAATAGAAGGAGCACCCATGGGATCACCCCTCTCACCTGTCATCGCAAACCTCTACATGGAACACTTTGAAACACAAGCTCTAGAAAAATACGACCACAAACCCAAACTCTGGCTCAGATACGTAGATGACACCTTCATAATCTGGCCACACGGGAAAGAAAAACTGAACAACTTCCTCACACACCTCAACAGCCTACACCCCAAAATACAATTCACCATGGAAACAGAAGCCAACAATCAACTTCCCTTCCTAGATGTCTTGGTATACAAAAGATCCAATGGCTCCCTAGGACACACCATCTACCAGAAGAAAACACATACAGTTCAAAAGCATGCAAATGCAAGTAGATTAATAGGTACCATTTCAGTGGGAAGGTAACAGTGCTCCATGCACCTTTTGTCACAGAAAGTGTCTTCAAATAACACTGGCTCCCTCGGCCAAGAAATGGAGATGGACATCATGCCCAAGAGTTGGGCATGACTGACAGGGAAATCTTTATTTTTAGATTCAACCAGGCCCACAAGCAGCTACGCTGTATACTATCAATGCAAATGCGGTATAAGGTGCTTGTCACCATATGATCTATTGGCTGAAAGTCCCTAGAATAATAGGGACTGCAGCTTTAGTTCATTTCCATGCTGGGCAAAATGCATGTCTGCCTTTGAGTCAGGATTGACCATTCATCATTGGCAAGTCTTTACAGTTTTCTTGGCAAGATTTTTGTAAATGGTCTGCCTCTGTTTCTTTCCTAGGGTTGTATGTCCAAGGCAGGACTAGAATTCATATCTCCTGGTTTCTAATTTGGTAATTTAGACATTTACACCAGAGTAGCTTTGGTGTAAATGTCTGCACTTTAACATGTGCACTTTAACATGTGCAGGTCTGATGGCTGCAGAAATACTTTTCAGTGAATAGGAATTTTATTGGTAAGGGGAATAAGAGTCTTTCTTTACTGATTATAAAAAAAGAGGAAACCAGATTATTTCCCACCCAATCACCAGGCAATAATAATCATGCCCTTAGTATCTCCTGTCCAGTTTACTGCAATGCAGTCTACATGAGGCTACCCTTGAAGAATATTCAGAATCTCCAACTGGTGCAGTATGCAGCAATATGGGTAGTAAATAGAATAGTTACTAGGCAGATGTGACATCACAAATTTGTGAGCTGTACTGACTAACTGATACTTCAAGGTGCAGTTCAAAGTGCTGGTAATCACTTTTAGTACTTAATACTTTCAGGGCCATTTCTCCATATTTGTTTGTACCCACCGTACCCAATCCTGCAGGATGACCATGGTCTAGATTCTATCAGCTAAGGAATATTGGCCTAGAAGATGATCTTCTTCTGCCACAGTATCCACCCATTGGAATGGTCTCCCTCCCTCTCACCAACCCTAGTGAACTTTCCTAAGTTCCAAAGACTTAGCCTTAGACCCTGACTATGTGAAGGAGCCTCTATTCCTGGTTATGCTAATGAGCATTGCAGTTTTCTAAACTGCTGTGTATTTTAGATTTTGAATATGTTTCCACCTTTTAACTTTTTATATGAAGTTTGAAGCCCAGGTTTTGTGTGTCTGTGTCTCTGTTTAGTGTTTATGTCTCTTGGTCTGGATCTATTTTTGTATGCAAAAGATTTTGGGTGTATGTATGTGTATGTATATATATATGTACACACAGAGACACACATACACACCACCAAAGTGGTACCTATTTATCTATTTGTATGATTTCGAACTGCTTGGTAGGCAGGACCTGGAGCAAGTAACAGGAGCTCACCCTGTCCCACAGCACTCATGTCTTAAACCCAAGCTATCAGCTTTCCAGCTGACAAACTCTCTCTGTGTGTCTCATATATTAATTAACTTTTATCTTTCCTAGGAAGCATCTCCCGCAACATCCCCTTACATAAGACCCATTCTCCCTAGCATCATCTATATTGATGAGAGGATGTGCAAAAGACACATATGCACTACTATTACTATTAATCTTCTTATCACTCTTTATCATCCATTCCCTCCCACTTGTGGCTTATGACTGTAACTTTGTCGCTTGTATCCTTACGATCTATATTGACTGTTTCCTAGTATGATTTGACTGCTTATTGTACCCTATGACTATCACTAAGTGTTCTACCTTATGATTCTCGACTCTTGACGAATGTATCTTTTCTTTTATGTATACTGAAAGCATTTGCACCAAGACAAATTCCTTGTGCGTCCAATCACACTTGGCCAATAAAAGAATTCTAATTCTAATTCTTCCTATCTCCAATTCTTCTGGTCATCAGACATTTGTATAAAAGAAATCATTTTTTAAAAATTTTTATTCCTATTTCATTTTTTTCTATCTTTATTGGTTTTCAGATGAATGTTTTGAAAATTACTGAGAATCCTATGGCACTGTGGTAGATAAATGTGCATTCAGTTTAGGATTGGGAGTAACACCTGTTTGAGCAGAGGTGGAAGCTCAGCAATTTGTCTTTTCCTGACTTTTGTACCTAAGTTTCTTTGCCCTCTTCTTGCTCTTCTTTCTATTTTAAAATGCTACATAAAAGCTTTTCAAGTGCTTATATCTTTATGCAAGCATTATTGACTTTTTGATTGAAATGCCTGCCCTATTTATGAACAGTTTTGTATAATGTAACCTGGCATATCTCATCACTGTTCATTGCAGTCGTCTCACATAAAACTTAATGGATGTCAAAAATGAGCCAACTGAATCAAGTACGAGAAAGAAACAAAAGAAAAAAAAATCTCTGCACATGAACCAAATGCCAGCCAAAATCTCTGAAAGTTTTAACCTCAGTGAGACCAGATGGCCTGGGTTAGGCCAAAAGAAAACTCTCCTTGAATATTCTTGCAAGCCAGGTCACTGCAAGCCAGTGTTACTCGCTGACAGTTATTTGTATATTACATGGCTTCTCCAAATAGTCCTTCAGTTTATGAAGGGCTGCCAGAAAGTGGAGGTGGGGTGGAAATCTTTTCTTTCCAATGATTTAGACAGATTAACTAGCCTAATTGGGCCTAAGCTACTGTGAAGAGAGAACGAAAAAGGTGAAAGCACAGGCTCTTCAGGTCTTCCAGTCATATCCTCCTGGATGACTGGTCTGCTTAGCCAAGCTGAAACCAGTCTTATTGTCATATGGGATGCATTAATTGGAGTGCAGACTAATTTGCTAGGCTGCTTTAGTGCCCTTAAAAGGTGATTTAAAATTTAAAGTGATGGAAATTGTATAAAAGCATGCTGATCTGATCATTACCCAGAATTCAGTTTGACATTTCTTCTGTTTATCTGTTTTTATTATTGAGGCCTTAAGTATGCTATTGAAGGCTAACACTAGGTTCCCCGGAATGTTTGATCACACTTATTTTTATTATTCAACGAATGCAGTCAGTGAAGATTCCTGCTGCTTCTTAAACAAATGAATATATTTTGCTGCGAGTGGTATTGAATCAAGATTTCTTTTTAAATGTCTTTCCTTTTTTCTTTTGCTTTAAACCATATAAAGCAAATGTGCTAATGTTATGTGCTAATGTTCTAATAAACAAGATTTAAATGCTGTGATAATGAAGAAAAGATGCACACGTTCCATAACAAAGAACATGAAATCTTTGGTAATCTATTCAGCAAAGGGCATGGTTGATTCACAGCTCTGCATGTGCATCCTTGAGCCTCCTAGTAGTGCTTTTCAATCCTGGCAATTTTAAGATATGTAGACTTCAATCACCAGTTAGCATACAGTTCTTACAATACTGAGAATTGAAATCCACGCATCTTAAAATTGGCAAGGTTGAGAAATGTTGCCCTACAGCAGAACTGTCAAACTCCCCATTCGTGGGTCGGATGCGTCCCACACTGCCCATGCCCGTGCCCAGTTTAGTGAAGGGGCAAAAGTCCCAATACATCACGTGACACCGTCATGATTATGTGAGTTTGACACCCCTGCCCTACAACATCCCTCACTGCACAGCTGAATTCCAGTTTTCCACCATTTCAAAGTAGGTGCCCAACAGCTATAGGTTAATCCTAAAACAGCTAAAGCAGTTTTAAAAATACCCTCTAAATTGATAGAGAGAAAAAAGGAGAAAATCCCCAGCTTGGCTCTAGTGCAGTGGCCTCCCACCTTTTGGGGCACCAGGGACTGGTTCCATGGTTCCATGGACCAGACAGGAAGTGGTTTTGCATGCTGCCTGCCTCCCACAGATGGGGCTTCACTTGTTTGCACAGCCGGTTTCTGGCATGCTGCGGCCTTGTGCCAGTCCATGGAGCGGAGGTTGAAGACCCCTGCTCTAGTGAATGACACTCTGAATTGCCTTTTGGATTTCATTCACTGCAACTTTCATCCACTCACAAATCTTGATGTATTTATATGATGACACTGCACTTTGTGGTAAACATAATAGTATTGTTTTAGTTCACATTGTAAATAAGGCAAAGGGTATCCTGAATCACTTTACATTAAAAACCCAATTGTTCTTTTTCACCACAATATTCAATTAGGTAGACTCAGAGCCATGGGCTAAACAGTAGATTGTGCTAATTAATTAATTATTAATCTGATATGCTCCCCGTTTTGTCAGAGTGACTGTAGGTGGCTTATAATTATTCAGTTAAATACAATGTACAACATTAACACAATAAATAGGCATCTAAAATTACAATTTTTAATTTAAAATGAAATTGACCAGTATAGAGAGGGAAGAAGTAAAGTATATATGCAGGTGGGACACTATCTAATCCATTAGCCACTTCCAAAATGCAACATTCCTTTGCGGGCCTAGGCCAGCTGACACAGTCATGTCTTCAAGCACTTTGGGAAGGCAAATGGTTGGGTAAAGATCTCACCCCAGGGGACAAGGTATTCTAGAGAGCAGGAGACATGGCAGAAAAGGCTCTTCTTCTGGACCCTGTGAGGCAAAATTATCTTGATCAACCATGGAAGAGCAGTGTAGCATAGGCCACCCTAGGCAGCCCAAGAACTGCCCATGAAGCTGTGTTCTGCACTAGATGAAGCTTCCAGATTCTCTTCAAGGGTAGCCTCATTGCAGTAATCCAAGAACCAGATCACCAGGGCTTGAGGTGGGATGGGCTAAGGGAGACTGACAGGCCCAAAGTCACAGGTTTTCATGCCTAAAATGGAACTAGGATATACAATCTCCTACTTTCTAGCTGAATGCCTTATCCACCAGACCATACTTACTAGATCATTCTAAAGAGTTTCACATATTCTTTGCTTAAAGTTTGATAAATACATATTTGACAAGCATTTCATCATCACCATTATTAGAATTTTTATCCAATTGAATCACTTCATTAATTGTCTTTCATCCAGCAAAAATCAAGGTCACCTGAATTTGAAGTATTTTTTAACAATGGACTTAAAGTGATGTGAAATGTTACAGATGGTAATCTAATGAGCTCAAATATACACTGGTATTAACCAATTAATTTGGCATATTTTACTGATACAATCATACTTATGTACTGCACAACTATAGCCACTGTATCAGACTGATGGCATGAATTATCTCTACATGTTCAGTGCTAAAAACACTTTTGTGAATGTTTGACATATTTTGTGGGGCAGAACCACGTATGTCTTGTCAAGTGATATAACTCTATATGACAAATGCCATATGCCAAAAATTAGAAAGGGATGCATTCATCTCCCTGGAATTTGCTTTCTATATTAGCATTTTTAAAGCATTAGATTTATTTTTCTGCCTTTGTACAATAAAACTATGTAAAGCATTTGAAACCAGGCAGCATGAATATTATAGCTTCATTACTCCTGCTAAAAGCCCAAAATTCTAGTATTAGTACATAACAAAGTTGGGCCCACTTTGGGCTATAAAATCTGAACAATATGGGCAGGCCTATACATTTGTTGGACACGGATTTGGTGAGATTAATAATTTTATAAAGTTTTCTAGACAAATATTCAATTTTGAAAATTTAAGAAAGTAAACATTTTTACTCAATTTAGTCCCAGAGTGAATGCCACCAAATGGAAATACTGTATATCTATTATATTGTATTGTACCTTCACTCAGTTATTGTACTGTGCATCTTTCTCTTTTGTGAAGCTCTGAATTTCCCACCCCAATGAATACATCTGGAATTTTAGAGTCCTATTGTATAAATGTTCATGAGATTTTATTTATTTATCAGATTTATATGCTACTTGTCTCATAGGGTGATGGCAGTGGTGTGGCAGCCACTTGCAGTCCAGAATGCAACTGCTGAGTTTAACACATTGTCGTCATCTGTTGCACTTCTTACCACCTGAATATTTTCTAGGCATTTAGTTTGCCTTTAAACAAAGCACTAGAGGCAGCCATATATATATATATCCTTTTTTCTTTCTTTTCCTAAAAGGCAATTTATGAGGGCAGAAGGTTCACACACAATAGCATGCTTGGCAATACATGTTTTATATTTATATTTATATTTATTAGATTTATATCCTACCTTTTCTCCAAAAGCTCAAGATGTCTTACAAGAGAATCTCCTTTTTTTTTTTAACCACTCCCATCCGTACCCTCAGTGATTTCCTTGATGGATTTGAACTCAAGTTTTCTGTGTCCTAATTCAAGAATTCATCTGTTGCAATTTCTGTTTCCCATTCAATTTGTAATAAAAATAAACTAAAATAGGAATCATGGGGATGGTGTCATCAAGAACAATAGTGGATATGGAAGATATGAAGAGAAATGTCTCTGATGATCTTTAGTATACTCTGTCACCCACATATAATTGGTGCTATTTGTTAACCGAGGAAAATTTATATTTTCAACAGTATGAATGTCGGGAACGAGCATCCTCTCTCTAGAAAAGATGTACTTCCAGTGAGATGGTCCAATGAGGATTGTGGAAAACTAGGAGTGGAGACAATCATATGGTGAAGATTGGTGTCCAGATCAATGCAAATTGGCTGGCACAAGTCTTTCCAGATAAAAGAAGATGATGAGATTACCCACTTGCTCTCTGCCATTCCTCATGAGTAGATAAGGAATTGAAGTTTTTGTAGTTGGCTCATGAATTGAATGACTAAGAGTCAAAGGATTTAAATTACACTCACAATCACAAACAACTGAATATGGCTATTCCTGTCCTGGAAGGGATGTCCGAAAGAAGAGAAATTGCATTTAAAGATCTGCACTTTTATGTAAAAGGTTTACATAAAAAGAGAGCAGAGTTCATAAAAAGAGAGAAGGGTTTAGACTATATGGCTGTGATCACCATCTTTGCTTTTTAATCCCTCTTGTAGACACTTCCCTGCCCTGAAGACTTTCTCTGAACATATAAATACTGGAGAGACTGGACCTACCTCCTTCTCTTCCTCCTCCCTTTTTAATTATTTAATATAGTAATAATAATAATAATAATAATAATAATAATAATAATAATAATAATAATAATAATAGAATAATAAGTCATTTTTGTAAGTGGTTTCCATTTCAGGTCTCCAAGTTGCAAGTTGTTTTATCTTGTCCCAAAGTAGAGGGTGGATTTTGCTGCTCAATTCCAGGTGTAGTGCTAGCAAATCTTTGTTTAACTGATCCAGTTGGAATCTCTTTCTGTGGAGCTCGTTCCTGAGTAGAGCCATTTCAGTTCTTTTCAGGATACGTTTAGTAGCTGCTGTGCTGTGATGAAATGTTACAACTTGGAGAGCTGAAACTGAAACCACTTACAAAAATGACAAACTCTTGAAGAAACTAAAGAAATTAGAACATGACAAGAAAGCCCCCAACAACTCACAACACCTGAAACAATTAGTATATAACGTTTCCAACAGAGAACTCACCAAAACAGAAACAGATGTCCTAACCAAAGGATTCAATTATTCTATAGCACCCCCCAAAAATCCCCACAGAATCCATCATATATGCAGTAGAATCCAGCCTAACTAAATTAAATACAGATGAAGCTGATAGAATAAGACACCAAGTTACTAACATCCTATGCACAAGCAAACCACTCAAAAGCAACTTGCACAAAGAAGAACTAAAAGCCCTGCAAGCCCTAAAAAAGGATGGCAGCATAATCATACTTCCACCAGACAAAGGGAATGCCACAGTAGTAATGGATAGAAAAGACTATGAAACAAAATTTACAGACCTCCTCCAAGACTCCACATACAAACCCATAAACACGGACCCAACCACATATCTGGAAAAAATAACCAAGAAGAAAATTATAACCAGCCACATGAGCAAGGACATCCAACAGATGATCATCCCAAGAGAAAAATCTTCCAGATGCCCCAACCTATACGGCCTCCCAAAAATACACAAAGAAGGCATACCTCCCAGACCCATAGTCAGCTCCAGAGGAGCACCACTACAAAACCTAGCTAAACACTTAGCAAAACAGCTACAGCCCCATGCTGAAACAGCAGCTTCACGTGTACAAAACTCATACCACTTCTTGGAAATCATCAAAGATCTACATGTGGAACAAGAAGATCTGATTGTAAGTTTCGATGTGGTTTCACTATTCACTCAAATCCTGATAAAAGAAACTCTTGATATCATCAAAAATAAATACCAACCAGCTAAATACCTCATGGAACTAGCAGAACACTGCTTAACCAACACATATTTCATATACAAAGGACAAAGATACAAGCAAATTAAAGGAGCCCCTATGGGATCAGCACTGTCACCCATCATAGCAAACCTGTTCATGGAAGAATTAGAATCCAGAGCCCTGGCTAATGCCACCCACAAACCCAAACTATGGTTAAGATACATTGATAACACATTTGTGATTTGGGCCCATGGAAAAGAAAACCTAAACAACTTCCTAACACACCTAAACAGCACACACCCCAAAATCACGTTCACCATGGAAACGGCCTGCACTCACAAACAAAAAAATCTCCACACCACAAGCCAGGCAAACACCTGGGCACAAACAGATCCCCCCGGATAGCTCCATCTCAAACACACCCCAACCAGGCACCCAGATGAAATTTGGCTTCCTAACAAATGATAGCTGTCCATTTACTTGGAGCCAAGCTGCACTAAAAGTCTCCAATACAGGAACACAATGTTGCCAGCCAATCAAGACAAAAAAAGCCACAAAACAGACAGAAGATATTAGAAACACCAATCAAGCAGAACACAGCAAACTCCAAGACCAATAAACACAGACCAAGACTCCCAACCAATCAGGATGAAGAAAAAACCATTCTGGCACAGCAGTAGGCTAGCCCCACATTTAAAACTGAAACAACTTTAAAAGTCTGACTCACAGACGAACACAATACAGAAGCCTGAGGCATTCAGCTTTGTTCGGGTATTTTCCCACGTCATTGTGGTTGTGCTTTTAAAGTTGTAGCGACGTTTCAGCAGATGAGATTATATATATATATATTCAGTTATATTATATATAATCTCAGAGGATGAGTAGCAGATTTACCTAAATTCATTATTTTGATCCTACCACTCTGAAAATGATTTTTTATGAGAGGAATAAAACTCTAAATTATTTGGAATGGTATAGATCTGGGTATAGATCTTCTCATAGCCAGTTTCAATGTGGCTATGGCAGATGACCAATCACTCCTTGTATAATCAGAATGATGAAAGAAGGATGAGATAGGCATAAGAATTTAATTAGGGTAATTTAAACTGACTTTTGTATTTCTACATCTTTTAAAATATTAAGGTTTGTTTTTAATACAAGAAGCAATTTAACATCACCTTCTTTCAGTATTTGAGACAGAAGAGGATTATTAATTAAAATAAATTACCCTCACTTTTTAGCTTCTGAATTTTGTATTTTGGCCTGAAGTAATATGTACTTTCTGAGCTGCATGATAAGGTATAGAAATAATTAGGCACCTTTCTTTTTTTCTATGAAACTTGAAGATAAGACTTTGAGTTAAATATATATCAGAGAAAGAGAGAGCGATGAAATATGAAAATTATTTCATTACAGTAATAAATTTACAAAAATGAACGAGAAAAAAAGTCAATATGTTGGTATCTTCTGTTCCAATCCTATTGGGTTCTAATTAATTTGCTTCAAGACTGATCTTCCTGGGCTTTTTTGCAAATGGTTAGTAATTTAGTTAAATTTGTCCCACTTCTAACTTGATGTAGGACAAAATAGTAATGCAGGTTTCATTGAATTGGAGAAACTGCGTTACCTTTTTAAAAAGTTTATAGTTCATGCCAATGTTCTAAAATAATCTCATTCAGGAAGCAGAGAGATGATTTGAGAAGGAATGGCACATTTTTTTTTTCAATTATAGAAGAATATTATGAATAACATCAGTCTGTAACCCCAGAGATAGTTACAGTTGTTTCAGTAAGTATCTTGCTCTTTATATGGATTTAGGCCTGACAAATAATTTTATTCCTATATTGTGGGCAGTTTTGTCCATTTAGTTAGCACATTAAGGATGCTTAGTGGGCTGTAGTAGTCTCCAAAATAGGCATTAGTTCTGGTATTATTTTTTGAGAACAAAGAATTTCTAGCAATTGCTATTATCTGAAATATGAACAGTAGTCTGGATTCAAAATATCCTAATGATATAAGCATACACTTGTAAAATAGACATATGGATCTTGATTTACATTTCAATATGCACCAAACCAATTAGCATTTCCTCAACTATCTTCCTTCCTTTTTTCCTTTAATCTATGCAAGGCAGTCTCTAGTTAAAAATAAGAACAAATTTGTCAACTACAAAAAAAATTGTATTCAAAAGGATTTCCTATATTAGGAAAATCTGCTTGCCAACATGGACATATCCGAGGAAAATATGTACAAGAATATGTCTGAAGTTTTGGGTTTTATTTTATTTTTTTAAAAAAAGATGCAAACTGATAGGAGGAATGGGAAGAAATGAGCTCATGGTTGAAAAAAATGCAAAGTTATAAAAGGCTAGATGTGTAACTTGTTTTGTTTTGTTTCATTTCATCTGCCATTTCCAGATTAAGCTTTTGTTTGTATTGGATTATGTTTCTTTATTAGCAATGTCCTGAATTTCTGAGAAAGGGTAAAAATAGTCACAAATTCAAGATTGCTGTTCTTTACAATAAACCTGATGGAATAATCTCATTTTGATAACACTGAATTTTAAATCTTTCCAGGTGAAGTCTTTGATGTAGATATTACACTGCATGGAAGCCAAGATGAACCCTATTGGATCCAGATCCCAGTGACCAATGCATAAAACTGGAATCTAGCATAGAAGACCCTATTCTTGGAGGAAATCTCAGTTTGGTGGTCTCTGGTTCAAAAGATTCATGTTCAAAGGAGTTTAGCTCTAGTTTCATACCTGAAACTTGACAGGTGTTCAACAGCTTCATTGTTAATTGTCAGGTAATCCAGACAAGAAAACACAATTATGAATACCAACACTGTCTTTATTGTAAGATTACAGTAACAAAATCTTGCAAGTCTGAAAGTATTTCCAAAGAACTAGGGAGCGTCCTTTCTGAAATGCTTTTTCACTCCCATTCTTTCAGAGGTTGAGATATCTCTTATCTAACTATTGTCTCTAGGTTGTGGCTTCTTCCTTTTATTTCCTTTACTCTCATAGCCTATTACACCAATCTTCCTGGATGCATCGAATAATGTTCTCTGATGGATTTGTAAAAAGAACTACTGCAGCTACCTTTCCCCCAAAGTTTCCACCAGTTTGATTTTCTCAATCAAGTAATGATTATTAGCAGGCCAAAGATAGCTGAACCTTTGTGCCTCCATTCACTATGTGAAAGAGAAAGATATCAGCTAAAGAATTCAACAAGGATTACACAAATGATGTACAGTTAGCTCTTGGTTAATCACTTTTTCGGTGATGGTTCAAGGTTACAATGATGCTGAATGGGTTTTGTTTACAACCAGTTCTGAGTTTTGACTATCACAGCACCTCTATGATTACATAATAGTGATCTGAGCACTTGGCAACTGGCTTGCACTTACAAAGATTGTAGTGGAACTTCATCCCTGTGAAAATAAGATTGGTTGCCACTTTGACACTTTTTGTTTGAAAAGCTCTAAGGAGATGGTTATACCAATGGGCCTGGGGAACCCAGAATGACATGGAGCTCATCAAGTGGTCTCATTGCTGTTGCCAAGAGGGTAGGGTATTGAGATTTTATATTTGTAAGTTGCCTGATGTCAGTGTGAGTTGGGAAGCCATGTCAATTTTCTGAAGAAATACGGTCACATGCTTACATGGTTGCCATTTGCAACATTCCTTACTGGCTTCCCATGTAAAGTCAATGGGAAAGCCAGCAGGAGGTCACAAGTTCCATCTGCAAATTGCTCCGCTCCCACTGCTTTTTTTCCTGAGGAGCCCAGCTTCTGGACACAAGATCCTAATAGTAACTTACTTCCACATGCCCCTGCCTACACTCCATAATGCAACAAAGCAACCAGGGTAAAAGAGCATGGGGTGTATTAAATTAGGAGCTAGGATGTACTCTAACTTTCTTGAAAGATGGGCCAAGTTTAAGAAATACTGGAACTGAAAGTTTGAAACCAACCAGAGACAAACTAAGTATTATCCATTATTTTATAAAAATTCAAAGGTTGGATCTTAACCTGGAATTGAGTAAATACCTATTCATCAATGAGAATTTTATGTCTAGTTACTATAGAAACAGGAGAGGAGCAAATAAAAATTCTGCATTTCTAAAAGTGATATATTAGTATCATTATCCCAGGAATGATATTTTTATTCAGTATCTATACAAATAGTTTTATGTCTTGTGTGAAAATATATACACTAAACATGTTGATGGTTGACACGATAGTTCAACACATCAGGATATAATTCTGTTCAATGAAGTTTGGAAAACTCCATGTTCCAAGATAAATTCAGTATTTCTAAAAAAAATTAATCATCACCATGAGGCCACTGGAAGTTCACAAAACAGTGATTGTGGTAGATCCATAAAATATCCACTTATGAGAATATAGCTAAGCTGAGTCATTCACCAAGTTGTTTCCTGTACTCCAGTTTTCCTCTAGCATTTGGAAAACACGTTGTCCATTTCCTTCCAGTTGCAGTCCTTTGCCTTTTAAAATGTTTATGAGAATAGCCATAGAACCCAGATGTAAGTAAGGATGAGGAAGATGATGCCAGAAAATGTAATTCAAGCATGCTGGCTGAGGAATTGTGGGAGTTGAAGTCCAAACATCTTAAAGTTGCCAAATTTCAAAAAAAATGCTGGAGGATAGCATTTTGTTTTACAGCATGGCAGCTTCCCACTTAATTATTTCAATTAAAGGACTCTGTAGGAAAGTTAAGGGAGGGAATCTAATAGGAAACAAGGAAATATTCAAATGTCACTGGTTCCCAGATGCATCAGACTTAAAACATAGAACAATGTGAGCTACTGAAAGACTGTTGAAAATAAGAGAGCAATCTTTTTCAGATGTTCAAACTAATGAATCTGTTTCTACGGTGGGAAAAGCCATATATACATATCTGATGTAGGTGGTAGAATCCTTATCCTTCACAGTTGACTATATGCCCACTAATATAATCCATAGCACTTGGGGGTATCTCCTAAAACACATAGGAAGAGATTGAGAGAATGCAGTGGAAAGAATAAAGAGGGAATGTTGATCTTTGATCATTGTTGATCTTTTCATGAAAGAGTTGAATTAACCCAATGCCCAACCTCTACAATTCTTCAAGTCAATAAAGAGGCAGGGTCATCAAATTGTTTTATTGTCTGACCACTGAAGCTTGGAACCTCTGTTCAATATTCCCAAAGAAACATTGTCTTCAGTGAAAGAACAAATAGCACCAGATAACCAGTAAATAAATATTCTATATGTAACTTGACTATGATTTTCATTTTCACTGTCGTTTTCCTAAAATATGCAAATTATAATTAATATGGCTAACTCAATTCTATTTTTAGCAGATGAGCAAGGGGAAGATGGAAAATTCAACAGCTGTAGAAATTTCTGAGGCAACAGTTTTATTAAACACTTTTACTTATTTTATTTTACATACACACTATTCTCTTTTATAAAATGAAAAATTATACTTTGATTTTGTGAAATCTTACTTCTAAAGGAATCATGAGGTTTACAGATTAGTGTTACCCCAAGTATTAGAGGACTCTAGTATGGAAAATTTGCAGCCATACTTATCACTATCGCCATACAGTATTCAAACATGCCCACATTTCCCTTTAGAATTTCTCATTTTTTGTAAGACACTTGGAAACTCATAAATCTTAAATAGAGCTGACATTCTGGTATGACTAGATTGACATCCATTCATATTTGGAAAATGTAAGCATCATTTTGGGAAATCATCATTCTTTCCACACTGCATCATCATAATCATCATCACCATCTCATTATTGAAATATAATATAATTGTCACCATATTGTAAGTAATTGCTTCTTGAAAAAAAATTCAAAATTTCAGAATTCCTGTATAATGCATCCTAACATGCATATTTAAATATAAATTTTGAGATCATTTTACAAATGTAAGATTAATACATATTTAAGTATCAATTCTGAGACACTTTTTAAAATTGGATATTGATAACAAAATGAAGGAATGTTAATATAAATCTGAAAGAAAAAGAGTTGTCAATCTCTTAAAAAATGAAACGAAGTAACCAAGGATAACTGAACACTTGTTCATTGGCTTGAAGAATATAATTACTTGGATCTAGCTAACATTATCAACTAATTTGCTGGACATAAAGGCTTTTATGGAGCATTTTTGATCTAGGCTTCCAGCCTCTATTACTATAATGTATTTTGCTATCAATTACTTGTGGAAGGCTACAGGGTTATTTTGTAGAAGTTGTAGATAAAAGTGGCCTTTCAAAATTTTGCTTGGAAGTAAGTTCTATTAGCCAATAGAATGAACCACACAAAACATTAGCGTAATTAATGAGCTTTGGAAGATAAATGGAAAGTGCTTCAATATGCTGAAAAAGCTATTGGATACTTTTGGAAGACAGGAACACATAACAAGATATTTCTTATTTCCTATTTCTTTTCTAATGAATTCTAAAGACATTAAGCTTTGGAAAAAAACATGTAAAGGTTTTTCAAGCATAATAAATATTTGGAAGCAAACTAGTCCCTTAATTTCTTTTAGCACTGCACCAAGACAAAACTATAATGGCCATAGAAAAGCATAAGTTCTAGCTACTCATCAGGTTAGAAACTTTTCAGTGGAATCCAGAAAATATAAATTTTCCCAGAGGTACTATGAATCTTTAACTAATGAAGAGTACTAGAAGTGACATGATACTGGTAGTAGTTTTCCAATATTTGAGAAACAGTTAACAGAAGTGAGAGAGAGAGTCATTTTCCAAAGCACCTGAGGGCAGAATAAGAAGCAACATATAGAAATTTATCAAGGAGAGATTTGACCTATAACTATGGAGAAATTTCCTGACAATGAGAACAATCAATCAGTGATATAGCTTGCCTCCAGAATCTGTAGCTGCTCTGGCACTGGAGATTTTAAAGAAGAGATTGGACATCCATTTGCTTGAAATGGTATGTGGTCTCGTGCTTCAGCAGGGGGTTCCACTTGATGATCTCAAAGTCCCCTTCTGTTCTCTATTCTGTATTCTTTAATTAGGAACTGGATTTAACAACCAAAATTGAGTCATTGTGATATAATGTTAAGCAAATCAAGTCATTAATAATTAAAGGCTTTAAAGGGATTGAGAGTTTAAATATAGTTGTAGAAATCACATATAGAACTTTACATTCTTTCATTATGAAGTTTCCTGCATCCAATAAATTCTGTTTTTTCATATACTAGGGCTGCAATTCTGTATCTTCTACCCAGAATCAGCTTCTGGTTGCATCCAGTAGAGTTCTTATGTTAAAATGCAGAACTGTAATGCTATTCTTTTATATTGAGGCATATAGAATTATTTATCCGTGTTGCAAATCTGTTGTGTTCTATATATTTTGCAGAGATATTGACCTCATAACAGACTGAACCATTTTGAAGTGACTTTATTTTGGTGGAGCCTTCTTTCAAGATATTTTTCTTTCAAGATATTTATTGTACATATACATTGTGATATTGAGACTGAGAAGAGTTTCACAGTTCTTCAGTAGTTCTGACCCTGGAAGCCAAGACTGAAGTGATTTAAGCAGTGGGGTGTTATAGAAGGAGGGGGCCAGAGAGTTGTTGATATTGCTCAAAGCACTGTAAGAAAAGAAACGAACAGCTCAAACAAGCATCAACATTTGCAAGTCGCTGTGAATCATCAAGTTGTGAAAATAAGCGGGGGTAGGATGACTGCTCAGCCCTCAACAGAGCTTGGAAAAGAGCCCTAATGCCTTTACAGGGAGAATTACTTTAACAAAACCACTGTAGCTCTGAAGAAAGCTTCACACAGACATGTTCATGCTGTATTCTTCTCTTAGCCCCCTTGGCAGAGTTTATTGTTAATGAAGCAGCAATTCTTGCCTAATGGCAGAACCACTTGGTTACTCTTTTGAATAAAATTTGAATATGATTGACTCAGATTTCATGTCTAAAACCATAACTGTGCACAATAACTGATTTAGCCTCTTCTCCTGTTGCCATTTATTTTATACTAAGAACCATTCTAACACCCAAGTGTCTGCTCTATATTTATTCACAACAGATTACTTGCAGGCAACCCTGTTTAGTTCTTTAGTTCAAAACACTGTATTTGTCTCAATTTCTTTTTAATTCAATGTATATAACACTATTTTTCAAGCTGATATTTTCTAGATGTGCTCTACCTACAAGATCCAGTAACATTAGAAACAGTGAAGAAAAGCAGTTTAGGGCTATCTGAAAAATTATGGTGAATTCTAATTCTGGAGCTCAATTTAAATGAAAAGTTGGAATCAGAAATGGATTGAGTGGATCATTTCACTAAACTGCTAAAGGTAACTGGTGTATGACATGTGTATATTTAGTGATTTTTTTAAAAAAATGAAAACAAATATAGAGTTAACGTTTTGACTATTTTAGTCAAAATCATATTCTGACTAAACCACCAAGAACCTGCCACTTTAACATTTCCTCAGAATGGGTAGGTGTAGGAAATATTAGACAAATAATGAACAATAATCTATAATAATAAATATTATAACAATAATAATAGACAAATAATAGACAGTGTTTTTCAGTTGCAGGCCATTTATTATGGAATAATCTCCTTTTGAAAAATGACCCTAGTGCCCTCATGTTGGCATTCTAGAATGGGAAAAGGGCAGCACTTTTACAGAGAGAGGTGTAAAATGAATGATTTTTTTATTTTTATTTATTTATTTGATTTGTCAATTGCTTACAAAATAATAGGTATAAGTATAAACATGAGTAAGAATACAGAAAATAGGTCCAATTAAATGGGGACAATACGACAGGGATGGGAGGCACGATGGTGCACTTATGCATGCCCCTTACAGACCTCTTAGGAATGGGGTGAGGTCAATAGTGGATAGTTTAAGGTTAAAGGAGTGGGGGTTTGAGGATGTAACTACGGAGTCAGATAGTGTATTCCAGGCATTGACCACTCTGTTGCTGAAGTCATACTTTCTGCAATCAAGTTTGGAGCGGTTAACATTGAGTTTGTATCTATTGTGTGCTCTTGTATTGTTGCGGTTGAAGTGAAGTAATCATTGACTGGTAGGACATTGTAGCAGATAATTTGTGTACTAGCTTAAGTCCAACCATAGGCGGCATAGTTTAAGATGGTCCAAGCCCAAAATTTCAAGTCTGGTGATATAGGGCAGGGGTCCCCAGCCACCGGGCCCCGGACCAGTACCGGTCCGTGGAACATTTTCTACCTGGCTGCCGGTTTGCTGGGTACCGCCATCTTGTTTTGATGAGAAAGTGCTTCCGGTGAGCTTTTCCAGTTGGAAAGCAGCATTTCGGTCCTGAAGGAATCCTTGCGCCTTAGTTTCATCGAAGGGGGAGGCGGCTTTGAACAAAACTAAGGCGCGAGGATTCTTTCAACACCCAAGGCAAGGCGAGCTGAGCGACCGTCCCGAAGCCATCCCGAAGCCCATCGACAAAGGTACAAAGGAGGAGTTGAAGGTGGAGGGGAGAAGTGGGGGATGGCTGGCTGGCCGGTCGCTCAGCTCGCCTTGCCATGCATGCTGATGCCGGTACCGGCCGCGGATCATTTTGTGATGCCGGTACCAGGCCGTGGCCCAAAAAAGGTTGGGGGCCACTGATATAGGGTATTCTGTTGCGAGCAGAGGAGTGTAGTGCTGTTCTCATGAAATACTTCTGGACTCACCCAATTGTATTCATGTCTGATATACAGTGCAGATTCCAGACAGATGAGCTGTATTCGAGTATTGGTCTAGCAAAGGTTTTGTAGGCCCTAGTTAGCAATTCAATATTTCCAGAGGAGAAGCTTTGTAAGATTAGATTTACAACTCTTAATGCACTTTTGCAGTGGGCTGTGGGAAATGAATGATCACGATTAGTTACATGGCATTGTGGCAGATTTCTGTTTTTACTTTAGGGTTTTCTGTGGTTTATGCTTTTATGATATAAACAAATAATAGTCATTTCCTGAATCTGGACATATGCAGCTATAATCAATCAGTCAATCAATCAATTAATCAATCTAGATCTTCATCTGAATTCCAACTCCATTTATTCAGATGCAATGAAGAGAAAAATGTTTTTATAACTATCTTCTGAAATGTACATTCATTCAGAACTTTATTGAGCTTTTATTGAGCTACATCTTCCTAAAAGTTGCATTTTTAATAGCCCAACTGTCACTTCCTATTTATGATATTGAGATTGAGATACGTAGATACCTAAATACAGTATGTGCGAGAGAAAGAGAGAGGGAGAAAAAGAGAGAGAACACACAAGCAATCTCATTCAATTCTACCAACTTTTATGATGGTCCTAAAATTTATCCAGGGAGTTCATTTCAATTGTCTAGCAAAGAATTCTAACCACAGTAGCTTCTAAAAGAAAAGGTGAGCCCTGCCATCCTTTCAAGTCCATAATTGGGTAATGTTGATATTCATTTTATGTCCCTTGCATGTCCATGTTCACTTTGCCTTTAGAAATTTTCAGGGGCAGACAGTATTTCTTGCAGAAAATAGTTGTACACATTTTTAACATATGAAAAAAATCAGCAATGATTTAAGAATGGCAAAATAAAATATCATAAGTCTATTTTGGGAATATTACAAATAATAGACAAAGCCACTTTTTTTTTCATTTTGCCCAGCAATATCCTTCTCATCTCTCACCCTTTCTGTGGTGGCATTGCTAGCATCAAATTTAACTTAATTTGGTTTAATTCAATTCACAAATATATTAATTTTAAAACACTTATTCATAAATTTAACAAAAATACTGTCATTTGTGAGAATTTTTTAAATGAAAAAACTTACAATTTTCTTGTCCTCTCTTTGCTGTTTATCCATTCTGTGCTTCTACCATGTAGTTTCCTCTGCATCACATCCTGTAGAGAAATAATGACCTTGTTTCCAAAAATTCAAAACAATCCGTTAAGTTTAAAATTTCAGGTCACTTTTACATCACCCCCTGTTTAAGGGTCACTTACAATGAATAGGACTACGCATACTATTTTCTGTTCACTGTGATTATCCATAAAAGACCACAATTATGAATGTATGTAAATCTTGCTTTCTTGCCCTATAGTTTATAGTAGATCAACTACTATATTCTGGAGCTTTTAAAATGTCGTTTCAAACAGAATTTAAAATAGCAAGGCCTGCTTTCATCATGATTTAAGCCTGAATAACCACCACTTAAATTACTACCTGCTGATGCTAATATTACATAGCAAATGAACCACTATGACTTACCTGGATGAAATGTGCTATGAAAGTCATGCAAAGATGTAAAAACATATTTCCAACAGATAAATGGAGTAATCAGGTACCTTGAGGAAAGTCAGTTAATTTTTTCCCCATTAAAAAGAAATATAAAATTTTCAGTACCCAGTTGGGACAATGGGCACTTTTCGTAGAGGAGATGAAATAAACCTTTATAAATAATTGGGAGTTATAACAGACATGGTTTATGTATATATAAAAGAAGAGAACATATACAGAGAACTAAATATCCTTTTATGGCTGCTTTGCAAAATGAATTTTGTGTTTTTAGAACACACACACACATTAATTGATAGTTGAATCACATAATTATGAGCAAACTATGAGAAATCAGAAGATTTGGAATGTTTGTAAATATATGGTTCGGGGATGATTCCTATGCTATAATGAACAGAATTGGGGGAAAGAATTACGGTTTCTCCTTAAAAATAACTTTTAAATTTCTGATTATTATCCTTGTCTCTTTGCTCTCTTTCCAGCTAAAAGGATTGTCTGGGCTCATATGTGCTTAGATAACTCTTGACCAATTTGTATTTCCAAATATTAACTTCCAACTTGTTTAGAAATAGAATTCCCAGTTATAAGGACGGCCTAAAGTCTAACATAGAGTATTGAAAGAAAAGCCTAACTTAAATATGATTCTAAATTTGTTTGTTTGTTTGTTTGGCTGCCCATTTTACCATAGGGTAAGTTATATATACAGTTAAAACATAAAAAGTTAAAATCAGACTTAAAACCAAGAACACACAGGAAGGGTGGGCATGAAGTGTGTGGGAGGAGGAATTTGTTATTACCCAATCAACCACCTCCATTGTGCTGATTTCCCACTGGGACCCCAAGCTGGTTGGCCACGCCATGTCTTTAGTTCCTTATGAAAAGGGGGGTTGGAGCCAACCTCATATTGGGGGCAAGATGTTCCATAGGGAAGGAGCAATAGTGGATTTCCCTGAAGCAAAAAATTTCAGTAGATTAACTGGATTTTTTTGCTTTAGGGAACTTTGTCTCTCAATAATTGGTTTAAGGCAAGCTCTCTTTCAATTCCCTTATGTTTGATCTTATCTAAATCTGTTCTTATCAAATGTTAGTATCTGCTAGGTAGATTATTATTACCTGCTCCAGTATTGTTACCTTATTTGGACTTTATTATTGTTTATTATGTTTACTAGCCTGCTTCCTTTTTTATTCCTCGTGGAGCTCCAGAAATTCACTAGAAACAAGCCTGTTTAATTTCAAAAGAGGAATTTAAATTTAGCATTAGAAAGGGAATTGATATTTTTTGTAAAATTAAATTTTAAGAAGAATTGGACTGAATATTATTACTGATACTATTTTCTGTACCGATAATTTTCCAGTTTTCCAAATGACTAGCAGATATTTTAGCTTTCTAGATTTTCTGAAAAAGTAAGACCACCGTTCTGTGTAATACAATGCAAAGTTTCCCAGTTAATGCTAGACTGATGCAATTTAGAAAATAAATTGAAATAGCCAAATAGGACTATTCTTCCGAATGCAAAACAATATATTTATGCTCCTTCAAAAATAAACAAGTATATTAACTTATTTTTAAAGTGTACAAAAATGTCTATTTAAATGTCTAAATGTCTACTTTACTTTTATATTATAGGCTAAAGAGATGCAAATGTGTTATTAAAGGAGTCTGGGATGTTGGAGGGAAATTTAATATGTATTTTAAAATGTGAAACCAATAGGAAATAATTTCAAATAACATTTCTCATTTTTCCCATGTTTTCCAATGCATTTCATGACTTGTGGGAATCACGTTGTTTTGTAAAATGAAAAGTAATTATCCTATGTTCTTTTGTCTCTTTTATTTGTCTCTTTTTGTGAGACGGAAGACATAACAATTTTTTTAAATGAACAAAATAAAAAATACATTTAACTTTTTAAGGAATATATGAAAAGAATGCTGACATTTTATTATGTTGTCTGAGTCAGAGCACCCATAATCTATTAAAGACAATATAGTAGGAGTGTCAATCTCAAGTCCTGTGGGCTGGATCTGGCCAGTGGTGACTCCACATGTGGCCCCCAAGCTCCATTGTTACTGGCAGATGGCTGAAGGAAGTATCGTGGACCAATATGGGACCAGGGGGGCACTCATAGCCAAAAATGGAGCATGGGGGAGCCATGTGTGGCTGAAAATTGGTTCAGGGGACCGTGCATGGCTCCCCCAGGCTCCATTTTTGCTTGCAGAGGGCTAGCAAAACAATGTAAAAGCAAAAGAAAAGAAAAGAAAAATGTTTCCCCTTTTGCATTTGAGCATCCAAGAAGGGACAGGAAAGAATGTAGAATAGAATGTAGAATACTTCATTGGCCAAGTGTGATTGGACACACAAAGAATTTGTGGGAAAGAGGAAAGACAAAAAAGGAAAGACAGGAAGAGAGCAAAGAAGGAAAAATATGGAAAGAGGGAAAGGAAGAATGAAGAGGGAAGGAAAAGGAAGGAAGGAAGGAAGGAAGGAAGGAAGGAAGGAAGGAAGGAAGGAAGGAAGGAAGGAAGGAAGGAAGGAAGGAAGGAAAATTATAATGAGACGGGAGAGTCTGAGGGATGCCTTGCCTTGGCACTTGGCCACCACAGGTGCTCCTGACATGAGTGACATTGAGCTGGCCATCCCCACCCTGGTCCCTGAGGTCAAACACAACCCTGATTTGGCCCTCAATAAAATTGAGTTTGACACCCTTGCAGTATAGTAATAATTGGAGATTCATCCACTGTGGCATGAAAATTTAGTATCATTCTCACTGGAACAAAGTCATGCAGTTAAATATCTTGAAATTGGAAAAGAATAGCCCAGAATTACAGAAAACATAGTATTTCAAAAGATCATACTATGCTCAGTTGAAGCATAGTTGCTGTCATAAGAATCTGATATTTCACAATAAGCACTCTTAAATGAACATGGTCAAAAGCAGAAGACTGTAGATGATACTGCATTCTTCATTGGTTGATGGTATTTTTATTCCAACAACAATAAACCAGTGATGTAGTTTAGGCTGAGAAAAGTAATTGGCTTAACGTCACCCAAAGTTCCATAGCTAAGAGTTGGCTTGAACCTGGTGCTTCCCAATCCTTCTTTTATACCATAGCAAAGATACTGCATTATCTATGAAGAACAAGATGGCCCTACATTTTGATTCTGTGAAAGATACCATTCTTTGCTGAAAAAGAAGCATTAATAAGTACAGTATGAAATTTCCTATGGAATGGAGGTGTTATTCTATTTAATGCAACCATTATTAAATATGCACACACTGGATATCTGCTTTGTAAACAAGGAGAAAATATAACTGGTAATATTTCTAAATAAAAATTTGACTAAAATCTGACTAAAATCTTTGCCAACAGTCTGCTTTAAATCAAATATAGAGTAGGCTCCTTTCAGGGTACAACGGAATAGGAACAGTGTTAAAAATAATCAATAGCACATCTATACAGCAGCATTATTATTTTTCCATGTTAAAACTGTAAATTGTTTCTACTTAACAAGAAAATATATACCCCATCACTGGTCTCTAGGTCACAAAAGAGGGTTACCCTGTCACCATCATTGATTTCTGAAAAATGTGACATGTATTTAGTTGTCAGCTCCTATCAGCAGCATTCACAAATCAACATTGCATCAGCAGCAAAGCACACCGTTTTGTGCTCTTTTTGAAGATAATTAGAGTTCCCTTTTGTTGCAAATAAGATGTAAAACAGCTATAACTGCTGGGGAATGTGATTAAAGTAACCTCTATAGAACCCCATTATTTTAGACAGATTCCTTCAGATGCATAATTTCCCCATTTTAAGAAAACATAATGCATGCATATAAAATTCAAATTGTCGAGACACCTTGAACAAAAATTAGTTTCTCTATTAAGGCATTCTTAGTAGCTGGTTAACATGTAACACTCTTAAAGTGTATTTTAAAATAATCATGAAATAATAGTGCATGTCATTGAAAGTAAACATTAAACAGAGTTTTTGCTCAGAAAAAGATACATCAAAGTTTTACTTAAATAAGTTCTAGGGAGAAATATATGAACACCATGTATACCATATATACACCTTAGATAAACAATATTTCAGACTAGAACAGCTCCATATCTTATAAAACAACTTTTTACACAAACACATTTTTTTTGTGGAGAGCTATTAAGTAATAACTGAATTCTTTTAAATTCCAAGTTTCAGTTACAAATGGCCAGATATGGGATAAGGACCAGAACAGGCTCTAAACTCCTTTTAGCTGTTTTCTGATTCCCTTTAAAATTGGAATTAGGCTAGAACAAATATTTTTGAACCATTATACTTTTATAAGAAATCTTAAAAGTGGGATAATATTAAATGAAATTGGACTGTGCTATGAAATGCATAGCTCACATATCCTTGGGAAGACTATGCTTTCCTGTCTCTGGCTCATATTATTACTTTAGTTATTTTGCTCTGTGAAGATATTTGTGAATGTATCTGTATGACAGTACGGTGTACTGGCTTGAGGTACCAAGCTATGAATAGAGAGACTGTAATTTTTAGTCCTGTCTTATGTACAAAGCCAAGTGGGTGATCTTGGGCCAGTTTTTTTCTCTCAGCCCTACAAACTCACTTGAAGGCTCTGCGCACACACAAACGCATACATCCCAGGATATATCTCTAGACCAGGGGTCCCCAAACTTGGCAACATTAAGACTTGTGGACTTCAACTCCAGCTATGCTGGCTGGAGAATTCTGGGAGTTGAAGTCCACAAGTCTTAAAGTTGCCAAGTTTGGAGACCTCTGCTCTAGACAGATAGATCTATACATGCATGCGCTTACATTGATCCAGACTCTTGTTATTTTGTGTATGTGTGTATAAATATTTTGTAGCCAAAATTATGACATCCTACCATAAATCATATTCATATTACTACCATATTTGGCCCGCAAAAAATCAATGAATTTTATTGATGGCAGCAATTAATAACTGAAATATTTCAGCTTTTTGCTACCATCCAGCAGTCATCCAGTTTTTTTGCCACATAACTATAGGAATCCTAAATCTTGAGGATGAAGGTATGCCAGAGATCTGGAAAGTCTTTTGTTGTTGATGTGAGTTACCGGTACTGTGTATCTACATCATTCAATTTCAATGCGGAGAAAGATTTAAGAAGCATGCATGGCCTTCTACGTTAAGGAATTCAAATAGAAGATGCATCATGTATTTTATACGATTTGGGGAAATAATCTTGAACGGTTGATATATTACAACACAATTGCTCATCTAGTGACCATTATTTTTATCAAACAGGCCTAAAATAAAATTCTTACTCTACTCCATGGGGTGTATCTGTATCAACAGGAAATGTTATTAAAGAAGCTTACAAATGAATAATCATGCCCAACAACTCACAGCAGCAATCTCAGCAGGATTGTGTAACAAACGAGGAAAGTTTTGAAGCCATGGACTGATTAGGGTGAGCTTGATTCTCTGTCAGGAGAATGTATTGTGCAGTAATCCCTTGGGAGGCAAAATTTTCACCTGAAAAGAAACAGCATTATGAACAGTACCAAGTGTGGCTTGCAGGACACTAGTCTTATTAAGAACTAATGCTAATTTTCACACCATCTCCTGCTGAACTGGAAGTCAGTTTACCACTGGGTTTGTTAATTTACACAGGACACCATTATCTTTGGTTGGTCTTAATGTTTCTGAGTAGAGGTCATTAACTGCTGGGTTCATTATTATCCAGCATGAATTACATATAGTATCACAGAAATACAGTTTTTCATACTCTTCATTTCTCCATATGTGTTTCTTTAAAGATGATATTTAATTTTTGTCACTTCTGTTCACACAGAGTCAGGTCTAAGATATGATTTTTTTCTTGCCCTGTCTGACTTAAAAGAAGTAATATAATTATCAATAAAGGATAATAATTCTGAACTCCATGCATAAGAACTGAAATATGTGATAAGACTAACATACCACCTTTGAAAATAAAAAGTATATTGTAGAGTTGCTCAAATTTCTCCATGTCATCCTCCCCCTGCCACCTGCCAAGCTTCTAATATAGGTTGTTTGTTCCAAAGTTGAACAAGGAATATGGAGGAAATATGCTAGATGTAGAAATTGGGAGAGGAGAGCTTTATACAAAGGGTTTTGAGGAGCAGCAGTAGATGTTTTAATTGGTTCCCTGTTATTTCTTATTGTTTATTTATTTTATTTTGCAAAACCAAAGTATCAAAAACAAACAACAACTAGAACATAAGCATGCAGCTTTCACATCGTATCGCATCCTGAACTCTGACAAAAGAGCCTATATAACATGCCTTCTCCAGAGGTGGGAGTTGCAAAGCTGGGATGGTTGGTCTTTAATTGTCCAATAGATTTTTTTAGCAGGGGTTGTACTGTTGCCTTCTTGGCAGTAGATGCCATGGTGAGGGAAATACCCCCTCATCCAAAGAAATGTTTATTGCCGCTTTGATTAAACCTTCTGACACCTTCTCACAAAAAAATATTGAACCAACCATAAGTGGTTGGGTTCCAGATAAGAAGAACTAACATCACATGAGTGGAACTAATTGCATAGAATCCCATCTACTTCCTAAGCATAAAATAGAATAAATAGAATAGAATACCTTTATTGTCATTGCATTCTACAAATACAATGAAATTTGAAAGCTACTCCAGCACAGTGCCCCAAACACCACATCACAATCACACTACATAGTATTTAACAACAACAACAACAACAACAACAACAACAACAACTATTATTATTATTATTATTATTATTATTATTATTATTATTATTATTATTATTATTATTATTATTTCATTCCCCCCATGGGGTGCCGCCTTGACGTGGCAGGGGGCTTAACTATTCCAATAAAGCTGAGAGCTGTGCCGGCGGTAGTGCAAACTACCAGCAGCTCCAACCATGTCAGAGAGGTTTAGGCCGAGGAGCAGAACTGAGTGCACCCAACAATCCATGCAATGAATCATGGTGAAACACAACCGAACAAAGCCTATACCGGCTCAGTTGTTGCCCGGGTTAACAAGAACCACATCAGGTGTTGGGAACCTGGGCATCCGCCGAGAAGTGGGCTGCAGGCCATTGGCCTGCAGGACTACTGGAAGCTGAACAACCTCAGAAGTGGCAGAAATACACCAGGTCAGAGAACCGCACTGTAATGAAATGCTACTACAAAGCAGAACTAGAAAAACAAGGCTTCCAAAAAAGAATGTACAAGTTATGGAAACAAGAATATCCAGACTCAAGGATAACTGAATTACGACTAGCCAATCAACAACGATTCATCACTCGGAACAAAGTGCTCAGTGAAGTCGAACTTGAAGAAATACAGAAAAATTGTGAAATGGGAACACAGACTGCTGAACAGCAGACAGCTGAAGTGGCAGCAGAAAATATTCCAATAACATCTGGAGCAACTGAACAAATTGAATTTGAACAAAATGCAGATATTTTGCAAAAACAGGATCAGCAAGGGCCTAAAGTCATCACTGAAACACCAGGAGTACTCAATGCCAGGCAGCAGGAACTGAAAGCTAAAATTTAGGCACACGCTGCAACAAATGCAGAAAGAAGGCTTCCAACATTGAAACTGTGCCTAGAAAATATTTGGTGCCATTGATGATAGATGCAAACTATGCACTTACAGCAGTCCAGATAACATCAATTGAACAAACAAATCAGCTTGTTTACAGTACAGCAGTCATAGTAACAGAAGAACTGGGGATTCAACAGCCGCAGCCCCTTAGAAAATCAACTGGAAAACCGCAGTGGAAAATCAGGTTGGAGTTGAAAATCAAGAGCCTGTGAGCAGATGCAAGCAACTTGAAGCATTTGCAGGAGAAAAAGCTGAAGAACAGCAAGATCAAGAAACATCTGATAAAAAAATATGGGCTCAGCACAAGAAAAATTGATGAAGCATTGGAAATTGTGAAGCAGCAGATAACAGCAACAGCAAGAAAAATTGAAAGATACGAAGCCAGAGTCATCCAGTACAAACAAAATCAATTGTTCCAATCAGACCAAAGACAGTTTTATCAGAGACTGAATCAGACAGGGGATGCGAAAATTGAAAAACCTGAAAAAACAGCAACTACTCAGTTTTGGAAAGACCTATGGGAGACTGATAAATGTTACAACAAAAATGCTGGGTGAATCAGAGACTTTGAGATGAAATTCTCCAAGAACAAAATGGACCAACTGGAAATAACTACTGAAATGATAAGCAACAGGGTGAAAAAAGTCAAGAACTGGACATTGCCTGGCAATGATCAACTGCATGGCTTTTGGCTCAAATACCAGCCTGCACAGAAAAATGGCTGAACAATTCAATGAGATGCTGCAGACAGGAGACATCAGTGAATGGTTAACAGCTGGGAAAACCTACTTGATACAGAAGGATCCAGCAAAAGGGGCAACACCTGCAAATTACAGGCCAATAACGTGTCTGCCAACCATGTTCATTTGCTAGACCAATACTCGAATACAGCTCATTAGTCTGGAACCCACATTATGGATCTGATATTAATACAGTTGAGAAAGTCCAGAAATATTTCACAAGAAGAGTTCTCCACTCCTCTACTCATTGCAGAATACCTTATGCCAACAGACTTGAAATTCTAGACCTAGAAAACCTCGAAATACGTCGTCTTCAGTCCGATCTAAGTATAGTATATAAAATCATACATTGCAATGTCCTATCTGTCAATGAATACTTCAGTTTCAACCATAACAACACAAGAGCAAACAATAGATACAAACTCAGGGTTAATCGTACCAAACTTGATTGCAGGAAATACGACTTCAGCAACAGAGTGGTTAATGTCTGCAATACTCTACCTGACTCTGTGGTTTCTTCCCCAAACCCCAAAAACTTTAACCTTAGACTGTCTACTATTGACCTCACCCCTTTCCTAAGAGGTCTGTAGGGGGTGTGCATAAGCACACCAACGTGCCTACCGTCCCTGTCCTATTGTTTCTTTTATTTTTTATTTTTCTTATATGTATCCATGTATTCATAACTATGTTTTTACTTATACCTATTATCTTGTAAGCAATTGAGAAAAATAAATAAATAAAAATAAATGTTGAAGCTGCTGACCAGCATCATAGCTGACAGGATCCAGGACTACCTAGAAGCAAATAACATCTTGCCAGTAGAGCAGAAAGGAAACAAATGAGGAAGCAGAGGCACAAAAGATCAGCTCCTGATCGACGAAATGATTTTAGAGATCTGCAAAAGCAGAAAAACAAATCTGCATACAACTTGGATTGACTACTTGCATTTGACTCACTACCGCACAGCTGGATCATCAAGTGCCTGGATGTCATTGGAATATGCAAGTGCATTGGTACTTTCACTGCAAATGCGATGAAGCACTGGAAAACAGAACTGTTTATTGTAAGTGAAAGCTATGGACTGGTCAACATCAAAAGAGGGATTTTCCAGGGTGATTCTTTGTCACCTCTACTGTTCATCATCGCCATGACCCCCCTGTCAACAATTTTACAGAAAACTAATCTGGGTTATCAAACTGCTAAAAATTCACAGAAAATCTCTCACCTGCTGTACATGGATGATCTGAAGTTATACAGAAAATCAGAAATTGAAATCCAGTCACTGACCAATACAGTTCAAATTTTCAGCACTGACATCAGCATAGAGTTTGGCCTGGAAAATGCGCCACAGAGGCACTAAAGAAAGGGAAGATTGTAGAAAGTGACGGAATTGAAATGCCCAATGGACAAACCATCAAGTGCCACCAACCCAAAGCCTACAAATACCTGGGCATTCTGCAGCTGGGTAATATCAAGCACGGGCAAGTGAAAAATGTGGTCAGCAAAGAATACACATAAAGGGTCAAAAAACTTCTAAAAAGCAAACTGAATGGCAGTAACACCATCAAGGTTATAAATACCTGGGCCATCAGATATACTGCTGGGATTATAAACTGGGCACAGGCAGTGCTGGATAGCTTGGATAGGAAAACAAGAAAATCGATGACCATACACTATGTGCTGCACCCATGTAGTGACATCAACAGGCTATATTTGCCCAGAAAAGCAGGTGGCAGAGGACTTTCGCAAGTGAAGCAGATAGTCGAAGAAGAGAAGCATGCTCTGGCAGATTATGTGAAAGACAGTGTTGAACCAGCTTTGATGGAGGTCAACAAGAGGAAGCTGCTCAAAGTTCAGCAAACCAAGAATCAATATAGAAAAACAGCGATGAAACTCAGGCTGACGGCTGGTGTAACAAAGCACTGAATGGACATTTCCTTGAAAAGTTCCAAGGAAAAGTAGATAAGGAAAAGACCTGGTTATGGCTGACCAATGGAACACTGAAGAAAGAAACAGAAGGCCTGATTTTTGCAGCCCAAGAACAAGCCATCAGAATGAATATAATCAAAGCCAGAATAGAAAAATCTGCTGATGATCCCAAATGCAGACTCTGCAAAGAAGTGGAGGAAACCATTGATCACAAACTGAGCTGTTGCAAGACAACAGCTCAGACTGACTACAAACAACATCACAACACAGTCGCTCAGATAGTCTACTGGAAGTTGTGTAACAACTACCATCTGCCTGTAGCAAAGAACTGGTGGGATCATAAGCCTGAAAAAGTGGTTGGAAATGTGTATGCAAAACTACTGTGTGACTTCCGAATACAGACGGACAAAGTTTTGGAACACAATACCCCAGATATCATGATTGTGGAGAAGAAAAAAGTGTGGATTGTCAACATTGCCATACCTGGTAACAGCAGAATCGACAGGAAACAATTTGAAAAAGTCACCAGATATCAGGACTTGAGAATCGAACTGCAGAGACTCTGGCATAAATCAGTGCAGGTGGTTCCAGTGGTAATCAGCACACTGGGTGCTGTGCCTAAAGACCTAGGCAAGCACTTCAAAACAATTAGCGCTGACAAGATTACCATTGGTCAGTTGCAGAAGGCCACCTAACTGGGATCTGCTCACATAATCCGCTGATACATCACGCAGTCCTAAACACTTAGGAAGTGTTAGACTAGTGATTTGTGATACAAAACCCTGCATGGTTATCTCGTTTGCTGTGTATACTGTCATTTTTGTGTACAATAATAACAATAATAACAATAACAAACCTAGTCTAAAACCTATCTAAAACATATAGTAAGTTAGATAGCTTAAAAATGCCACTATATACATAGGGTTAAATGACATATGCATTGCTTGATTCAAGACAATTATTGCCTTGGAAAAGAAACTGTTTCTCAGTCTATCAGTCCGCACCTTAAGACACCTATAGTGTCTCCCTGATGGTAACAGTTCAAAATATGAATGACCAGGATGAGAATGGTCTGTGGAGATTTTTAGTGCTTTAGAGAGGAGTCTGGTCTTTGCAATTTCTTTTTTTTTTTTAAACAAATTATATTGATTTTACAAAACAATACACAAACAAACAAAACATAAAATATAATGACATAAGAAATCTTTTTCTAAAAAAACCAATACAACATCTTATTTAAAGACAGAATTATTCCAAGTTGTCACATTTCCAAACAAACACAATTTAATATATATATTTACCTTATCTATTCATCTTCATATCTTATCCCGAACTTCTCTTTATTACTTCCTTTCCTTCTATTTATTCAAATTATATCTCTTTAACTTTAGATTGTATACATTTTTTATATCCATCTGTCTTATATATTTTCATTATTCTCTTCCAATACAAAAACAAACAAGACATAAAACATAAAAACATAAAACATCTTTTCTGAAAGTTGCTTGATCCCGGGTTAAAACTCACTGTACAGACACCACTTCAAAAATCATGTTCCTTTTATATATCATTCCATATCTTATTACCGTTTTCCATTTTCTATATAGCTTCTTCCTTTTTTTAACTCTCTTAGTTTTATTCTACTTATCTCAGTTCAAGTCATAATACTTATCATTCTTTGTCTGTTCTCAAGTATCCATTCATTTTTTCTCTTTAAACAAAACCTCTCCTGTACACTAATTGGAGTATGACGCCTTTAACTCTTTCCCCTAACCTAATAATACTTAATATCACACATAACTTGTATTGGGATTCTGTTTAGCACATCCTAAAGTCACACAATATATTATATAGAGAGAAAAAGAAAAAAGAAAGAAAGAACAACAATAACAAAGAAACAAATTTATAAATATATAATATAGCTAGTACCCCTGTCAAAACCATTTTAATCATACCTATTAATACTCATTTATATCTTAAACATTTTATTCTAAAAAATCCTATAATAACACAATCTTATGTACCTTACAGAATCACTTTTTCAATTAGATTTACCCATTGTCTCTAAATAAATTTTGTTTCTTTAAATCTTGCTTCCCATCGTTGAGACTTCTCAGCCCTTCCTTTCTCCCTTGCTTATTCTTTTCCTTACCCTTTTTACCCCTTTGTCTCTCCACCTCCCTTTTCTTCTTCTGCTTTCCCCCTTCCTGTTGTTTTCTAACCTTATATCCACCTTTCAACTCATTTTTATCTTTTTTGGTTGTTTTTTTAGGTTTTAAAATCCCTTTTTCCTTTTCCTCTTTCTTCTTCTCCCCCAATAGGATCACATGTTCATCAAAAATAGTTTCTTCTTTGTCCCAATTATCCTGCTGCGCAATCAATTCTCCATAGGAACGCACCGCCATTTCTAGAGATTGAAAAAGAATATCCAAAGTATCTTTCCAGTCTTGTTCTTCCTTTTTATATTTTGGATATTCAGTTTTAGATTCATCCAAGGATGATGCCATTATAAAGAGGAAAAAATTTTCCCAAAACAACCACCCGAGTGTTTTTAAACAAAGAAAAAAAAATTCCCAAAAGATCCAAAGTCACCAAACAATCCAGATAGACTATTTCTTTTAGCACTTTTTCCCTTCTTCCATTTCTTTTTCTGGGGTTGCTATTAAATCACAAAATTCCAATTAAAATATGTCTTTTTGAAGTCTTATTAATGTTCAAATGGCTCTTTAAAATTCTAGGCAGTCTGCTCCTTATTTTCAACTTCTACTTCAATTTTTTTCCTCTCCCTTCCCACTCACAGCAAAAGAAAAAAATTTCTTTAAATATTTAGAAATCCATATCCCTTTGGCATTAGCATAGTCTTTAGCATTTAGCATACCTTCAATGTGGGTTTGCCGATTTCTCTCAGAGCTGTTCCGTTTGGAAGGAGAGTGGAAAAAAAAAGTTTTCCCTTTAATATCCATTCGCTGCTTACTCAGTCTGGGAACAATGTGTCTTTAGTAGGTGTTAAATACCAGGATACTTTCACGGTTCCTTTGTCACGGTCAGCAAAATCACTTTCACTTCTTCACAAGCTCCTCCAGCACTTTCTTTTTCCGGCTGAACTCTTCTATGTGGCGCCCATTACAGACCGCCACTCAGCTGCCTTCGGAGGGAGATTTAGCCAGCTAGGGAAGAGAGATGCGATGTCTCTCGTCCCTGCCAGAACCCCCCAGTCTTCACCACCTTCTACAAAGGTGGCTTAGCCCCGAAGCCAAATGGCTCGGGACACTCAGGCAGTGAACACAGTCGATGCAGCAGCAAATCCACATCTAACAGCCTGGGCATATGCCAAAGCCTCACGTAGGCAAAGGAGTTTTGATATATGCCAAGCCTCACGTAGGCAAAGGAGTTTCGATACCTGCAAGACCTCACGTAGGCTGAAAGCAGGTATCAGGAACAAAAGGATGCTGCCCACCTTGGGCTACTGGCTGGACTGCAGGCGCAGATTGGTTACTTTGTATCCCTTAAGCACTGTGATTGGGCGCTACAGTGTATCCACTGAGACCCCCCACTCTTTTAACATGTAAAGTAGACTGAACTTTCTCTTTTGTGATGTTTAACAATGTGTGTTCAATAAAAGAGCTTCCCTGAGCACGTGTTCGGGGCTGCTCATCCAAGACTGAACCGGCTTGGTCTCTTTCTTGATGCATTGGATTCAATGAGAAGCCCTCCTAATGCGGAGCAAAGCCGCATCTGGTGACCCCAACGTGATCTGCTGAAAAGAAGCAGACCCACCCGCCTTCGACCTCCCATCTCACCCGGCAGGACGAGCAAGTTGCAACCAAGGGACGCCGTCTAGTGTCACGGATCCCTCCCCAGGAGAAAATCCTCCCTTCAGGTGAGTATGGGTGGGAAATTCTCTAAAGCGCAGATGGTGCATCTGCAAGAATTAAGGGAATTAACAAAGAGCTCAATTTTGATTCTTAGGAGTCAGGGCAAAACGCTCCCGGCTCCAACTAAAAAGGACCTCATAGCCCTTTTAAAGTACATCCACGTGCAGTGTCCGGCTTATCCGGAAAAGGGGTCCTTAAAAGTCTCCACATGGCAACGTTTGGGTGACTTTTTTCATGATACTCCCAGGGCTCCGCCAAAGATTTTAACCACCTGACGGATAATTATGGAATGTTTAAAAGTTCACAGCTCAGCGCTGACTAACGCTGGCACACACCCCTCTGCGGGAGGTCCCCCTCCCTATGCTGCTGAGACCAAAACCAAAGACGCTCTCCCACTGGAAGCCTCTTCCCCCACAGCTCCTGAACCCTCGGTTCCTCCTAAATTAAATCCTGTGGGGGATCAGACACCCATGGGAGCAGTTGCACAAGCCATGGCACAGGGGCACAAGGAGGGCTTTCTTATGCTAGAGGAGCTCTCCCTCTGCCCCATAGAATATGTGGGGGATGGAGCTGGGAATATGGTGCCTAGGCTTGAACCCTTATCCATGAAATTAATTAGAGATTTAAAACAAGCTGTGGCCATGTATGGCATTCAGGCACCGTATGTCAGAGGTCTCATTAACACCATCAGCACCTCCTTTTTTATGCTACCCCAAGATTGGAAAGACCTCTTCCGAATGATACTGACAGGACCGCAGTACGTTGTGTGGGAATCAGACTTTCGTGCCGAAGCTGAGAAAGTTGCTCACGATCGTGGCTCAAAAGCAGATCAAATTTTTGGCATGGGCCGATTCGCTGACTTAACATCCCAGACAACGATCCCACAGCGAGTTCTCGCCCTTGTCAGTATCATTGCTATCAAAGCCCTTGATAAGGTCGATGATCCTGCCTCTGGGGCCATAGGCTCCTTTTCCAAAATTACCCAGGGATCACATCAGCCTTATGCTGAATTCATAGAGGAGCTCCAAAAGGCTGTCCAGAGGCAAATTTCAAATGGAGAGGCCCGCAGAGAGCTTCTGTTGAAATTAGCCTTTGAGAATGCAAATGAGGATTGCAAAAGGATTCTGCAGCCTCTGGCTGCCCGAGGAGGGGCTTCCCTCTCAGACTATCTAAAGGCTTGCAGAATCATGGGGACTGTTTCCTACAATATGGAACACCTGGCAATGGCCCTGCAGCAAGCAAATTCTCAAAACAGGCCGGCTGGGAATTGCTTCAATTGTGGGAAACCAGGCCACTTCAAAGCACAATGTAGGGCTAGGGACAATCCACAAAACAACAACAAGCCAAAAACAATTTGCCCAAGGTGCAAAAAAGGGTACCACTGGGCAAACCAGTGTCGCAGCAGCACCCCCCAACCGCAGGGAAACTAGAGGGGGGGCAGTCAGCCAGCCCCACTCCAAAGGCTGACACCATATCTTTCCAATTAGTTGCTTCTGAAGATATGGAAATTGACATCCCAGGCACTGTGTACTTTCTCCCCACGTGTCTGAAAACCATCCCTCCTGCCATGATGCCCCTCATAATTTATCCCATCCGGGACCTCATGGCAAAAGGAATTATTGCATCTCCATTTCTGAGAGATTCCGATGACTTTTCCTCAGCTGCCATAGCGGTAATTGGAAATACTCCCACAAAATTTAGCAAGGGAGAACTAGTGGCAACTGCTGTTCCAGTACCTGTTAAAACTGAAGATGCCTGGGCATTCACTGTCCATCAATCTATGGAACGAGCCAGGCCTGTATTACAATTCACAATCAATGATAAGGTCTTTTCGGGTCTCTTAGATACTGGAGCTGACATTAGTGTCATCCGAACGGCTGAGTGGCCAGACAATTGGCCCCTGGAAACTGCCCCGGCCGTTCGGGGAGTGGGAGGAGTTTGGCACGCCCACCGTAGCAAACACTGGCTACCGGTGAGTTCATCTGACGTCTCTCGCACTGCCTACCTCCAACCCTTGGTGCTTCCAGTACACACTAACCTGTGGGGCCATGATCTCATGTCTCAACTTAATGCAAAACTCATCATAGACTAATGGCATCCTCCATTGAAACCCCACTGCGGCTGCAACTAAAAACCACAGAGCCTGTTTGGGTGGATCAGTGGCCCCTCACTATAGACAAATTAGAAGCCTTGCAATCACTTGTCCAGGACCAAATTGTCAAAGGGCATGTTGAACCATCTGTCAGACCATACAACACCCCCATTTTTGTTGTAAAGAAAAAATCAGGGAAATGGAGGCTTTTACAGGATTTGAGGGCCTTGAACATGATTATAAAACCAATGGGGGCATTACAATGTGGTCTGCCAAATCCCAATATCATCCCTGAAAAATTTGATCTCATGGTTGTTGACCTAAAGGATTGTTTTTTTTCTATCCCACTGTATGAACTCGACCGCTCCTTGTTCGCCTTTACTCTGCCTCGCTTGAATAACTCCTCTCCCTCCTCTCGCTTTCAATGGAAAGTCCTACGTCAGGGCATGCTCAACAGCCCCACCATGTGTCAGCACTATGTAAATAAGGTCCTGTTACCCTATCGTTCTGCCTATCCACAATTTCTGGTGTATCATTACATGGATGACATCCTTTTTGCTGCTCCTGGACCCCCAGATACAGTGTTTGCTTCGTTTTCTTTCCTGAAAGCCATCCTTGCAAAGGGAGGCTTGCACATAGCGCCTGAAAAGGTACAAGTGCTGACTCCCTATGCATATCTAGGCTATAAAATGCTCTCAGCTACCACCTATCCTTCACTCCCCTCACTCTCTCTGCCTCCTCAACCTACCCTGGTTCAGTTTCAACAATATCTGGGCACCATTAATTGGGCCCGACCTTTCCTGTCACTAACCACTGACACTCTTTCTCCGCTGTTCGAAGCCCTTACTTGGGGAAAAGGGCCCGCTGACAAAATATCCTTGCAGCAACCTCAGCTTCAAGCGCTGACCCATATAGAAGAGAACATATGTAGAATATGGGTGGATAGGGCCGCTGCCAATACTCCTCTAGATATGGTCATTCTAGCCACCCCAAGGCTCATGACCGCGGCAGTGACCCAAAAGGACCAAAAGCTCCACATCTTAGAGTGGATCCATCTCTCCCACATGCCCCGATGCTCCATCACTTCCAAACCAGCTCAATTGGCTCAATTAATCGTAAAGGGCAGGAGCCGCACAAAAGCACTCATGGGGATAGATGTCTCCACACTTTTTATCCCCTTCTCACTGCAAATTTGGGAACCTCTATTCCAAAACTCCCAGGAGCTTCAGTTGGCCTTATCCAACTGGCCTGGGCTAGTCTCCTGTCACCCACCCGCTGACCCACGTTTTCAGATCATTCGAACCATACCCATCTCCTTCTCCTCTCCCATCAGCAAACAACCTTTGGTCAGTGCCCTGACTATATTTGCTGATGGCAGCAGGGAACGAGGGCATGCGCTTGGCAAAAGAATGGAGCATGGCACACCAAAACCACCCTGTGCAGACTTCACCACAAAGGGCTGAGCTTGCTGCAACCATACTAGTCCTCCAAAATTTCAGCGAACCCCTCAACTTGATCTTGGACAGCCTGTATGTTACCCAAATAGTCTCTACCATCCACGACTCTTACCTCTCTCCCGCTATTGACAAGAACCTTCTCTCTCTTTTTGTTACACTGCAACAGCTTGTTGCGCAACGACAACACCCTCTCTTTGTAGCCCACATTCGCAGCCACCAGCCTTTCCCAGGAATTCTCCAGGAAGGCAATGACATGGCTGATCAAGCGGCTGCAGGTATTATGACCACGCACACCCTAACTCCCTGGGAAAGCCATTCTTACTTTCATCAAAATGCCAAAGCCCTCATGAAACATTTTAACCTTACCATGGCAGAAGCCTCAGCCATCAGACAGCAATGCCCCACCTGCAGTCAGCAAGCCAATTCCATCACCTTAGGAGTAAATCCCCGCGGGTTGAAAGCCTGTGAAATATGGCAAATGGACATTACTCAGTTTCCTCCATTTGCCCCCTGGAAGTACCTGCATGTCACAATTGATACTTATTCAGGGTTCATAATGGCAACCCCGCAGAGAGGAGAAGCCTCTAAACATGTCATTAACCACTGCATTTGCACCTTTGCATCGTTGGGACGCCCAAATGAAATAAAAACAGACAATGGTCCTGCATACACTAGTGCGGCGATGTCAGAATTTTGCTCTAAGTGGCAGGTCACCCACAAATTTGGGATCCCTTACAACAGCCAGGGACAAGCCCTGGCAGAGAGAGCCAATTTAACTTTAAAGACAGCGCTAGAATGACATCTGACCAAAGGGAAAAAACCCCTTGGCCTCCCGGCGATGCAAAACACCCTTAATCTTTGCCTTTATACACTTAATTTCCTCAGTCTCTCTGGCACCCCTGCTACGACAGCAATGGAGCGACACTTCCCGCCCCCCTCCTGATTCTCCCAAACCACAGGTACCGCCAACTGCCAGACCCTGCTTGGAAAGGTCCTGCTGATCTTCTCACCTGGGGTCGCGGCTACGCAGCTATCCAGCTTCCAGATCGTGTCCTGTGGGTTCCTGGACGGCATGTCAGACCATACCACCCCAAGGTAGCGAAACCACCAGCTGCAGACATATCAACATGATCTGACCTGCTGCTTCGCTAACCCTCCTCCTCCTCCTCTTCCTCCTTGCTGCACACGCCTCCAAAGTTTCCATTCCATCCAGAGTAACATACTTCACGCCAGACACCCCCCTCCTGCTGACCTGCACTGCATCCTGGGACATTTTTCCCCCTTATCTTAGATGGTCAACGCTTCCTCAGCCATGGTCCTACATCTCCAGCAATGCCTCTTTCCGGGTCAACACCTTTGAACAACCCCCTCGAGCTACACTCCTCATATCCCATCCTACTGCAACCACCTAATATTGTTCAGGTCGACGCCTCCATGATTCTACGTGCAACACCTACAGCTCCTGGACAATCCTCAGACCTCGCTCACCTCATCATCATCACAGACAATTCGTGAATCAGCCTGACACTCATATTCAGAACCCCCCTTTGCTGCATAGGATTAAAAGATCACAAAAACCCACCAAACCAAATGACTGCACCCCCTGCTTGACCAAAACCACACAAGCAGGCTTCACTCGACTGACTCTCATTTACCATACCCAGCAACCACAGAGATGCCTTTCTACTGGGAAAACTTGCCAGAATAACGGGACTATGTATCAGTTATGCAAAATGAACTCAAAAACTATTTGCTATGACCCCAAGACGGCCGTTCGCCTCAATGTTACTTTGTGGGCCGGACTTCCAAAAGCCTCTGGCAGAGCCGATCCTGAAGGGGAGGGAAAACTTTACTACCTAAATCACACCACTGTGCTTAAGGATGGTACTGACCCAATTGTCTTAACTTTTGATGTTTACATTGCTTGTTCCAAACCAGGGGGATATCCTTGTGGGTCAGATGATTGGAAAACCAAATATGCTCATGATCAAAAGTATTTGTGTCCCACACCCATCAATTGGGCCGTAGGAAACCCTAATCATTGGATCCCTTGCAGGGGCTCCATTGAATGCTCGGGTTGGTCTTGTGTCTGTGATTACACTGGGGGAGGGTACTCAGGCTGCAATCATCTGTCACATTTTAAACGAGTATCAGGGTCTACCAAGGACAACAAGGTAGAGATCACTATCTCCAGACAACACCCCGCCATGGATACCTATGGTATAGGGATCAATGGCATAGGAGCAGACCCAAACACCTACATTACTATAAAAACAGAAGTGATATATGAGGGTAAGGAAACATCATTAGGCTGGTCGGTGTATAATAATTTAAGAAAGTTAGATAAAGCCCCTGATACCAGCATAATAGCAAAAAACCTATTCATGGACATGGAAGAAAAAATTGCAAAACAACTTGCAATAACCAATTGCTTTGTCTGCGGGGGAACCACCACAGGAGAACAGTGGCCATGGCAAGCCTTAGAAGCCTTGCCATCACTGTTCAACAACATGTCTTCTATAGGAAACATAACAGCCAGAACTGCCCCCGACCCCCTTATCTGGACAATTACTACCAATCTAACCGGTAGAAACTGCTTCTCCCAAAATGGGTCCATTCCGGTAGGACATCTCCTTTGTTTAGGTACGTGGGACATCTCCTACCGGAATTGGACAGCACCTGATAATGCTACTACCACACCCACAAAATTCAACACAACCCTCCTCCCTTCTCAGGGACACTTCATCCTCCCAGAACTGGACTGCACCCAATGACATGTATTGGATCTGCGGCAACCTAGCCTACCCATCCCTCCCAGCAGATTGGCAAGGGTCATGTGTATTGGGATGGATAAGACCTTCCTTCTTCCTCCTTCCAATCTCAGTGAAGCAGGAACTAGGCATCCCTGTTTATGACATGTTGTCTCGCAAAAAAAGGGAAGCTGACAATGCTTTTGCAGGCTTCCCCTGCCAATCAGAATACACAGGGGACACCTGGACCTCAGAAAGAATCGTCTGCACCTATGGCATGGCTACTTGGGCCCAAGACGGGTCTTATGGGTACAGGACCCCCATATATATGCTTAATAGAATCATTCGTTTGCAAGCTGTCTTAGATTTAGCAGGTCAACGAATAGATAAGGCTCTAAACACTCTTGCAACTGCTACAGACAAATTACGCACAGCTGTCTACCAAAATCGCTTGGCTTTGGATTATTTATTAGCCAAGGAAGGGGGGGTATGTGGAAGGTTTAATCTCACAAATTGCTGTCTTCAAATTGACAAGGTTGGCAAAGTCGTAGCGCAGTTAACTACTGAGATGCGACAATTAACCTACAATCCAGATCAAGTATGGCGAGGTATGGACCTCAAAAATATCTTTGGCTCCTGGCTCCCAAAACTGCCAGGATTACAAGCTATAGTAGCGGTCATAGGTATTATTGCTGCTGGGTGTGTCATTCTTCCATGTATATTACCAATCTTTGTTCGCTCCATCTCCAATAGTCTGTCACTGCTAGCAGAAAAATGCGCCATTGCACAGGTCAATGCCTTCTGGGAAAAAGAATCTCTGTACAAAGCTATACCCTCAGAGGACCCCGATGAGAACATGCGCACAGGCTTCTGTATGGGCTATAGCGAAGAACCCAGAAGAAATCCCTCTGTGTAAAACTAAAACAGAGGAGATGCAGCAGCGAATCCACATCTAACAGCCTGGGCATATGCCAAAGCCTCACGTAGGCAAAGGAGTTTTGATATATGCCAAGCCTCACATAGGCAAAGGAGTTTCGATACCTGCAAGACCTCACGTAGGCTGAAAGCAGGTATCAGGAACAAAAGGATGCTGCCCACCTTGGGCTACTGGCTGGACTGCAGGCGCGGATTGGTTACTTTGTATCCCTTAAGCACTGTGATTGGGCGCTACAATGTATCCACTGAGACCCCCCACTCTTTTAACATGTAAAGTAGACTGAACTTTCTCTTTTGTGACGTTTAACAATGTGTGTTCAATAAAAGAGCTTCCCTGAGCGCGTGTTTGGGGCTGCTCATCCAAGACTGAACCGGCTTGGTCTCTTTCTTGATGCATTGGACTCAATGAGAAGCCCTCCTAATGCGGAGCAAAGCCACAGTCGCGGATTCCTGCCTGCACCGAAGCACCACAAGCCGGAAGTCCAGGTCTTTGCAATTTCTTCCAAAGAAGAAAGAGAGCAACTGATGATTTTCTGTGCTGTGTTTATAACTCTCTGGAGGATCTTCTTATCCACTACAGAGCATCCAGCATACCACACCATTACACAGTCTGCCAAAATGCTCTCAATGGTAGAGCGGTAAAAAGTAACCAACAACTTCTCACCCAGACCATTCTTTTTCAGCAGCCTCAGAAATTGCAGGTGCTGTTGAGCCTTCTTTGCAGTGGCCATAGTGTGGACCGACCAAGTAAGGTTGTTGGAAATATGAGTTCCTAGAAAACTATGAACTCTTTCCACATAATCTCCATTGATATATAGTGGGAGAGGCTCTGCTTTGCATCGTCTGAGGTCTATAATCAATTCTTTGGTCTTTTTGATGTTCAGGGTGAGGTTATGACTCTTGCACCACAAGACCAGTCTGAGAACCTCTGACCTATAGGCCGTCTCGTCTCCTCCTGTTATGAGTCCCACCAACGTGGTGTCATCTGCAAATTTTATTATAGAGTTAGTGGGACAAGAGGGAGTGTAGTCATAGGTGTATAGTGAATACAAAAGGGGGCTCAACACACAACCCTGTGGAGAGCCAGTGCTGAGAGCAAGAGTGGAAGAAAAATAACTGCCAATCCTAACAGTTTGGGGTCTGTTAGTAAGAAAGTCCTTTATCCAACAGCAGTTGTGAGAGAAGAGGCCCATTTCTAGCAACTTCTTAATCAGTACATCTGGAATGATGGGATTAAAAGCTGAGTTGTAATCAACGAAAAGCATCCTTACATAGCTCCTACTATGCTCCAGTTGTTTCAGTGCAACGTGGAGAGCCATGGCAATAGCATCCTCTGTGGATCTGTTATTCTGATAAGCAAACTGGTATGGGTCAAGGGTTGATGGGAGGCAACCCTGTATATATTTAAGACCATTTTTTCAAAACACTTCATAATTATAGGTGAGAGCTACTGATCTATAGTCATTTAAAGTATCAGGAGAGGGCTTCTGGGGAACTGGAATAATAATGGAAGTTTTGAGAAAAGATGGAACAATGGCTTGTAAGAGAAAGGTTAAAAATATTTGTAAACACACCTGTGAGCTGGTCAGCACATGCTTTAAGTATGTTCCCTGGTACCCCATCAGGGCCAGCGGCCTTTTTCACATTCACTGCTCTGAGCACCTGCTTCACATCATACTCTTGTACTGTGAACAGTACCGGTGGTTTGTAGAGGTTTGTAGAAGCAGTGTGTTCAAAGGCCTAATCAATTCAAATCGGGCAAAGAAGCAGTTCAATTCTTCTGCCAGTGATGCGTCCTTATCGATCGATATGGGGTTGCTGCCCCTGTAATTAGTGATGTGTTTAATTCCCTGCCAAGCCTGTTGTGGATCATTATTTGTGAAGTAGTCCTCAATCATCCCTTTATAGTCCTTTTCTGCCTCCTTGATGCTCCGCCTCAGTTCCGCTCTTGCCTTGTTATACCAAACCCTGTCCTCAGACCTGAATGCCATATCACGCATCTTGAGAAGTAATTGTATGTCCTTGTTCATCCAGGGCTTCTGGTTTGGAAAAATCAGAATGTGCTTATTCACAATAACCGTATTCATGCAGGTCAACATGTAAAACAGTACAGTTTTTGTATATTCCTCCAAATCCTCTTGTTCAAATAAATTCCAATTAATATTTGAGAAACAATCCTGCAACTGATCAAGTGCTCCCTCCGGCCAGATCTTAATGAGTTTGATTTCAGGCTTAGTTTTTCTTCTGATTGGGGGTGTATGCTGGTATAAGGAACAGTGATAAATGATCTGAAAGTCCCAGATGTGGAAGGGACACTGCTTTATATGCATGCTTTACATTAGAATACACATGATCAACTGCGATGTTTTCCCTGGTGGCACATGTCACATACTGAGTAAATTCGGGAAATACAGTCTTTAAGCATGCCTTGTCAAAATTATCCCAGATCATTCACAAGTTGAGGGTCCAATAATCTTCACTGGCACTGCCCAGCTAGTGTCTGTTTCATCTCAGCACTGAATGGGTTTATCTGCCAAGTAGAAAATTTTTCACAATAATAAAATAGATAGACTTTCAAATGGCCATGGTCTTCTATAAACGAGAACTATTCAACTTAAAAAAGTCCATTAAGCACAACTCAGTAGACATCTTTTTCATTATCAGTGTCTGGTTAATCTTAAGACATGTTTCCCTCCTGGGGCACTCTAGGCATGTCTTATGTCACTTTATCTCCTAAAATCTTCAGTAAATTGAGTGATATCAATGGATTTGTGAATAGAGATAGGCTACTCTGAACAACTCAGTCCCCCACCCCAGATGTCCCTTTAATCCGTTGGGTGACCAAGGTCTCAACTGAATTGCCCCAGATGCTTGTGAAACTCCCCAGAGCCCACTGAAAATTGACATAATCCATTAGGCACCCAGGGAGGAATAATCTAATATTATATGCCCTTTTCCATTATGGCAATCAAAAAGGGATCTCATAAAATGGAGTGAAACTTGATGCTATACATTATTAAATCATGTCAAATCTGTCCTGAGATTTTTTTTAAAAAAATTGTTGTACCATGTGATGGTCCTTAACAAATGGTTTTGCTTGCTTGTTTAAATAAACAAATAAATCTGTTACCAACTCTTGGATTTAGGACAAACTAGGAGATAAATTCAACGGCTTGTGATTTATACTTAAATAAGCCCATTTCCATAAAGATATTAATTCATTTTACTTAAATTGAATCAACCAACTAAAAATTCATTTACTCCTTTCATAGCAGTAGTAGCATATTTATAATAGCAGGAAATACTTTTGTGTCTCTGCATGACAGCTTTAAAAAGATGTGATTTTTTAAATTTATTTAATGCAAATAGTTACAGAAGGTAAATTGCTTAGGCACATAAAAAGTATGTTTTCATGGTAGCATGGCACCATGGAAAATAATATAACATAATTGTATAGTAAATGGAATACAGCAACTTTAAATTATGTATTTTGTACACTAGCAGATATATATTTAAGGAATTGCTTCTCTTTTTCTTCTAGTGAAGTACCAAAAGGGAAGGTGTTTCTTTGATCTCTTTAAAAACTTTTAATACTCAGATTGCTGAAAGTTGTTGAAATTATCGGAATCTGTTAACACTTGAACCTAACTATTTAGTGTCAACAGTTCCAACGCTTTCATTTTTTTCTTCTTTTACAGAAGGATTTGTGGATTACTTAGTATAGTCACATGTATCACCTTGAATTTTTGTCTTTTGACAATATGAACAGCTATTTCATTCATAACTTGTGCACTTGTAAAATGATTCATAACATGTACAGTATTTTGTCAGAAGTAAATTTCATAGGATTCTGTCATACTTTTTAATTGAATCAGGTCCAATTCTCAAAGACTATCTGCACAAGTTCCTGTGGGTTTTTTGGCAAGGTTTTTCAGAAGTGATTTGCCATTGCTTCCTTCCTAGGGCTGAAAGAAAGTGGCCCTAGGTCACCCCACTGGCTTTGTGCCTAAGGTGAAATTAGAACGCATGGGCCTGAATTGTATAGATGAAACGTTATCATCTCTATGAACACAAACTCGGGTAAATTATGAATTAGCAGTAACAGTTTCTTCTCCAGTGTACACCTGATTTCATTCTTTCAGTACAATTGGCCCCAAAAGAGGTAAAATAATTTATTGTTGGCTGGTTCTTGTTAATAAACTATAACCCATATTGGGATTGCTTTTAATGATGGTAATACATAATAGCAATTGAGAGTTACATGTGACCCATAATAAAAAATAGTTTATACTTCTACAATACATCTATGTATTCATCTATACACAGTCAATTCCAAAATGACAGTGTGTAGATGGTTATTTATTTAGTTGCAATCATCTATTACTTTTCAGGAGAATGTTCACCCTCATCTCCCCAAAGATATTTCTTCAGATTTATGTTTGTTTGTCCATTCAATTTATACTTCAGTTTCCTCTTCATTTCTCTTATTTAATTAACAATATTTATGGCCTTCCCATTTTCCCTAGTAATCTTGGCTTGTTGTGATTGAACCAGAATAGGCAGCCTGAATCTCATCAGATGTTGATGAACTGCTCCCAGCAACCCAACTAGGATAGTCAGTGAGGAGGGATGTTCTGGAGAACTATAGATTCCCCACCTGCTGAAAGGTCTAGCTTTCAGAAGTTTTGCCTGTAGAAATTCTGGAAATCCACATGAAGCTCAGTTCTCAGTTTAACAACTAAAATTTCCCATGGAACATGGAAGTGTTGCTACCATTCCTTATCAAAGCCTCTTGAATTTTGGATTAGGCAGAAAGTCATTTATAATGACAAAATGTTTTTTAAAACCTTGTTAGATATTTGTTTATTAAAACTTCAGGGAGTACAGTATCTCAAATCCTTAGTAATATTGGTCCTATACTGTACAGTACAGTATGTACTGGTAGAGCAACATAGTTTCATAATTTGAAATGTCATTACAAAAAAACTGAAAATCAAAGATGTTCCGCAAATATGTTCTATAATGACTTGCTGAATTTATATATATAGTATATGCCTTGGTTAAACTCAGGGGCTTATATCTGCAAAGCAAAAAATCAACCTTCAGTATCACCTTGCGAGCTAAGATAGCCACAAAGCCATATATATACATATATATATATGTGTGTGTTTTCTTAAGTTTTCGTGGGTACTTACATGTATGGCATTCAGCTTTGTTCAGGTATTTTCCCACATCATTGTAGTTGTGCTTTTAAAGTTGTAGCGACGTTTCAGCAGAATCTCATCTGCCATCATGCCACCATACAACTTTAAAAGCACAACTACAATGACGTGGGAAAATACCCGAACAAAGCTGAATGCCATATTTTACAGTGTGTGTGTGTGTGTGTGTGTGTGTACACACACACACACACACACACACACACACTGTAAAATATTGACCTTCTTACAAAATGAAAACCTAATTTCTGTTTTGTTTGGGACAGTCTCTACACTTTCTCTCTATCCTATAGAAAGGCAACTTTTAACTCTGTCCCAGTTTTCAAAACTGAAAAGCTGAGCCACAAAGAAAATAAAATAAAATTTACTTAGCTAAAGAAAAACAAATTCAATACTAAATTTCTGATCATTTTCACTGCAAATGTCTGCAAGCTATTTACCATCTTCTCTGGGTTCTCCTTTGAGGGATATTCTGGAATGTTCTTGGCTATATCAGTCCCCATAAACATTCTAATTATAACTGTAGATCAGCTCTTCCTGCCCTGTTTCCTCAGCAATCCTCTTAAAATGCTTGTAGTCTAAAAATCACATTTTCAAAATAGAACATTCCATATGCTTATGTTTACCTATACCTTTTAGGTGTTATGCCATTTATGCAATCCCTTATGCATGATAATAACTTTGTCCCAGTAAATGTAACCATCATTTCATTCTTCTAGTGAGAAACGGAGAGTTGTTTGCACCTGTGAACAGCTCTGCTCATTTTCATGAATAGATTGAGGAAGATAGCATGGGAACATCTGCCAGCCCCAAATCAATGTGCACCTGTTCCTACCTCTAAAGGATGGACATTGTCAGGTTCTGTCTTCCACACCTGCGAAACTGAAGAGCAGGCTAACCTTTCTATCTCTGCCATGTGGACCACTGAGGTGAGCAGCCTGAAATGTTTCTGCTGGTAGACTATAGGCAATCCATAGGTGGGCAATGACCAAGGCAAAAAAAAAAGCAGCAGGTGCTTATTAATGGAGAAGGGATGAAGGAATCTCTCTGAACCATGTGATAACTCTAAGGATGGGTAGAGTTCTAAATTTCTTTGGGACAGGTGACATAGTTTGGAAGAAGTGGCATTGATTTATGCTGTGGAATTTCTATAAAAATTCTATCTTTGCAAAAGAATTTTCTAGTTTCTTTTCTCTTACATCCAGGATGTTTAAGAATTCCTTTAGAGTTATAATTTTTGAAGTTTTGGAGTTTGTAATGGTGGTGGCAGGAACTGGCATTGCCAATAATGGTTTTTAGGTATACTGTAGACTTCTTTTCCTCATTCTTAAGCTTCCTTGGTGGACTAGATCTCCCACTATGAAAAGCCCAGTGGGAGGAGTTACCTGATGAAGCTTTCTCTTAGAGAGATATATTTGCCTATTCCTCTTGACCACCACAATAATAAGTAAGTAATAGAACAATCAACCAATGAGTATTCTGAAGTTCTAGCAACTTTTTTAAAAAAAAATTGAATTGAGTCCACATGATAGATCAAATTGGCAAGAAAATTTTTTTACCGGAGCATTAGCTGAAAACCATGAAGGTTTGAAGAGCACAAAATTCGGTACTATAAGCACTTTATGATTTTTAAGGCCAAACTGCTATTTATTTATTAGATCTACATTGTTTTTATCCAAAAGATAAAAAACAATATAAATTCAAAAATGGAGATATTTTTCCATTTTTATGCCTACAATAGCAACCCTGTGAGGAGAGACTTGAAAAGAAAATTAAAGTAGACCAATACTCTAACCACTATACATACTGATTCACAAATTGCATTAATAGTAATAATAGCAATAATAGCAATAATAGCAATAATAGCAATAATAGCAATAATAGGAAGAAGAAGGAGAAGGAGAAGGAGAAGAAGAAGGAGGAGGAGGAGGAGGAGGAGGAGAAGAAGAAGAAGAAGAAGAAGAAGAAGAAGAAGAAGAAGAAGAAGAAGAAGAAGAAGAAGAAGAAGAAGAAGAAGAAGAAGAAGAAGAAGAAGAAGAAGAAGAATCATTGATTAGCCCTTGGGCCATATCAAAATACAAAGTTCCAACAACAATTTGTTACTAAAATTTAATAAAAGCAGTTCAAAATGAAATTTGATAAAATAATATTGAAAATGGAACTTGATAAAATACAATTTAAAATGGAATCTAGACAAAATACGATTTAAGATGAAATAGTAATAAAATACAATCCAAAAAAAAATTGTAATAATGTACAATAATTTAAGATATGGATAAAATATAATAACATTATATTTCAGAGTCACCCTTGCAATCTACCCCAATCAATCCACATATGCAGATCTCAACCGAATCATAAATACTGTGCTACTTTAAATGTTATTTTCAAGTTCTGGCCGGACATAAGGTAAGTTATTTTGATATGGGTATCCTAATGGGTCATTCGTCTGATATATAGACCAAGATACCTGTCTCTCATCCTCTTATACATTAATTTATAGCATATGGCAATCCTTTTTCTTTAACATAAAGTACATCCCTGGGCCTCTGGTATGGACTGAGATTACTACTGAATAGAGAAAGATTTAATCCTTCTGTTTCAAAGACATTCCTTCCCAAACACTTCCCAATGTGGCAGGTCCAAGAAGCAAAACCTGGATTAATGATATTATTATAATTATGTTTTACTAACTGCTGTCTGGTGAGTGGGTGGCTATAGTTGGGTTTGACAGAAAGTGTTAGGAATTCAGGAAAGGGGGTTGCTTACCAAATTAAGATCTAGCAGAGAAAAAAAATGCCATTTAGGATCACAAAGCATGTATTTTCTGTTGTACTCCTATCCTTTGGAACAATATTTTACCCAAGGTCAGTATCAACCCTCCCAGCATTTAGGAAACTTGCTAAAATGGGTGGGTTTGAAAAGCTTTGGTAACCCAACCTTCAAAAGACCCTTGTTTAGTTGATGTTTTGATGAATAAGAAGTCTCTGTTATTAGGCCTTGCCTATGTTGTATTATTTTTTAGGGTTTTTTTGAGCAGGTATATTATTTAACAAAGCTTAACAAAGCTACAATTATTTGTAAGCAACATATCGATTGCAACAGACAAACTATAGATATAGATCTTGGCGATGCTGAGACCCACAAACCATCTACTTATAGATCTTTTCCTCTCACAAATTTTCTACTCTCTCTATACAGTTATGAGAAAGAGAGGTATGGGGGTTGAGTATTGATATCTACCCAACACAAAGGTACAATTTTAATAACAAAAGCACTGAAAATTTGCAAAACTGCTGGAGCTGTGCAGATATGTTCAACAGAAACATATTGCTGAACCAATTACCTGAAGTTATGCCAGTAGTTAAAAAATTGATTTCCAAGGAATGTATCAATTTATGCATTGTAACTTTAATTAAGAAGTTGTAAAAATCTATTCCAGTTGACACTGTCTATGAAAGAAAATAAATCTTTTGATATAATTGTATGTCCAGTAATTTGCAATGGTTTAAAAACTTACAAAAGAGGAGAGAAAACTGCTTTCATCCTTGAGTACAAAAATATCTGACCCAAGTCAATTGGCAAACTTGGATAATGATATCATTTTTTTTCTTTTCATATGCAGAAAAATACCTTTGCAGGAAACACTGACAGGATGTTGATAGAAGATGAAAGTTAAATATTATTTAGCAGCTTGGAAAGTTGGAAGGTACACTTTATATATATATCTCTACTTTTCTTTTAAAAAACAGTGGTTAGTTTGATATGTGTGTATCCTAAATCTCTGGAAAGAAACCCTTAACCTATGTGAAATTGCATATTAGATTTAGCAAGCAGATTGGCTTATTTCCCACCATCTAAATTTGTCCAAACATTGGCCTTTATGACCCTTTCTGGTATTTATGTATAGTAGGCAAATGTAAGCTTAATTTCAAATGTCCTGTGGCTACACTGACTTATCGAATGACAAGAAAAGTTCACCTCATCCTTAATTGGAAGACAACTTTAAGAGGGAGTCAGACAGAGAGAGAATAAAGATCAGACAATATATATAATAAACACTGCTGTTAAATTACTGGAGATATGCCAAGAATCAATTTTTAACTCAAATCATGTACAAATTTGATGCTTACTGACACATTGCCCTCAAGTCGTTACAGTATATAATAAAATATGCAAATTTAATGATAGCTTTGTTATAAATGATGAGTTAAAGGGAACAGGAGTTTGGTAATAATTGTAATACCTATAATAAAACCATAATGTTAGTTTCCCTCCATTTAAGTTTGTTAATGTATTTATTTAAAACACAGTATTCGAAATGTTGACGGCACTTGCTGAATTCTAATGAAGGTCCTATTCTAGATATGAATAAAGTATGATAGAAAAGTAGCAGGAGAAATAATATATGTTTTCTGGTAAGTTAGTTTAATACACAGAAAAATAATTGAATTATTCTGTGCCAATTGCTAGATTAATAATGGATAGAAACTGAACAAGGAGAGATTTAACCTGGAAACAAGGAGAAACTTTCTGACAGTGAGAACAATCAACCAATGGAACAGCTTGCCCTCGAAAGTTGTGGGAGCGCCATCACTTGAGACTTTCAAGAAGAGATTGGACTGCCATTTGTCAGAAATGGTGTAGGGTCTCCCACTTGGGTAGGGGGTTGGACCAGATGACTTACAAGGTCCCTTCCAACTCTGATTATCTGTATCTGTAGATTATTCTATGTGCACAAATTAAGAAAGGACTAGTTCCAGGTCCTTTTGCAAAGCTGAATAAATAGCCTACAGTTTCTGTTTTTAGTGTAGAAATTTGTAGTCTATTTCCACAAAAGGCCATAAACATTTATTGTTAAAATCTTATTGGAGACCAATTACTTTTCTCCAGTTCTTTTTTCTTCCTTGTGGTTTAACTGCATGGTGAACACTATAGAACCATGGCTTTGTGAGTTTTGTCAGCCTGGAAAGCACAATCTACAACAGCACAGCCTGCAACAGCATTTCCATTGCAGATCACCTTCCTTGATTTTCAGGGATCCTCCATTCCCCATTCATCTCTCCAACGAATGGCACAAATATAATGAAAGCAGAGGAATTGGCATCATAGGATCCATATGTATAGATGACTATTCTATCTTGCATGCCCTTTCTTGCTATATGTCTTCGATGAATCTCACTCTTTGTGTAGAGCTACCATCTATTTTCTGAAAAAATCTGGAAGACCTGTAGCTGTTAACAGAGCTCTTGAGATTTTAATCATCAGATTTCTGTACTCCTACGTGTAGTCCAAGTATAGTCTACCCTCTACCTTCATTTTCTCCTGCCTGCCTTCAACTTTCATAGCCTGGAAGGGTTTTCATTATTGGATAAATTTTACCCCCAGCCTACTTGAAAAGTTTGTCTCATACCCAGAGGTTATAGTTTCATTCCCACTCCCAGTATATGTTTCAAATATCAGATTCTCTCAAAATTCTTTTTAAGATGTTCAAAGTGAGAAAGCTGTCTTGGGAATGAAGAGCTGGGAGAGTCCACTTTTACCAAGTTGAGATAACTGAGAACAAAGGAGGACAGTTGTTCTTAACTTTCATCCAACTCAGAATATGCAGAAGCATATTAGACACAAAACTGGTCCAAGAAGGGATGAGTGTTTGATCTTACTATATGTGTTTGTAGAAGTTTTTTATATGTTATGTGATGAATTTGTACTGTGCAGAGAAGAAAGAACATTTCATATGATCTTATAGGTTTGCTGGTCAGACCTTGATAGTTACCTGGATCTACATATAATTTCAATTGCTGGAAAGCTTTCTCACCATTCTAATTAGGGACAGGCAAGGCAAGGCAAGGCTAGAAAACATCTCACGCTGGGTATTTGAGATTAAATATTAAATGTAGGGTATTTATTTATTAAATTTGTTTGCTGCCCATCTTGCTGCAAGAAAGACACAGCTGTTTCCAGTTTGATCTTATTCAAGTAGTCAGTCTGATTTAGAAAATGAATTTGATCTGATTGAAACATCAATATGTACAATTGAGCTTATGTATTTATTTATTAATTCTTTCATTCTTCTATACTATCAAATCAATACAAATGCTCATTCATGGAGCATCAAACTGTCAATATGATTTAAATGAAAAGGACTTCTGAACATGTGCAAAAGTCCATTAAATCCATCTGAAGGCACCTGATTCAAATGAAGGCTTATAACATTTTTGACAATTCAAATCAGCAAATATATTAAATTGGGAAACTCAAGACTCCAATTGCTTAGGATGATCCTTTGAATCAAATCTTCAAAGGGAATAGTTTATATAACAGTGGGTTTAAAATATGTTGAAGAGTGGTATAAACAAATACCTCTATGTATAGATATATATTTATAATTTTGAGAGTGCCCTTTTTGCACTACACTGAGTGGGAAATCCATTTATTTTCTATTACAAATGATTTCTACATACACGCTTCCTTTGCTCTTCTGTATTTACCAAAAACAAAAGGATCATATTTTAAAAATGTTTAACATGTATTTAAAAACTGGACACTTCTTCTCTTCCCAGAGAATAAAACAAAGCTCCTGTGGGGCATTGTAGTTGACAACACCTGTGATGAATTATTTGTAAATGTAATGAATTACATTACTAGGGGCATGTCAAATTATACGTCGATAATGAATTTTTGGATGCATCTGCTATGTAATTGTTCCCAGCGGACATGTATTCATCTTCACCTGGCATTATTTTCCTGATTTTGGTGGATTTTTTTAATTATGCATTTTCGTTCCTATCATAATTGTTACCATGATCCCTGTTCCTTTGTTCTAATCAGGCTGCTTTAACACAGTGCATATTCTGAACAAAAGAGGAGGAGAAAACACACACACAGGGATATTGGCTAAACAAAACCCTGGTCTTTATGTGTTACTGTGTAACAGCCTACTTGGCTTCAGAGCGTTGGTGGTGTTGACAGGGAGATCAGTTGTTTTCCTGCTTCTATCTGCCAGCTGCTGCTGCAGTGTATTCTGAAGCACACAAAATGAATAAAAGTTAAAAGCTGTGCCGATGACAGATATGCTTGCATAGCTTTTATTTGGTCTATCCTGGATTTTAATAAGGCAAATAAAGCAAATTGAGAGTGTAAACCAGCCTGTGTTTCGCCTTGACTTTTGTTATGGAAACATTCTCAATGAAACGATCTTTCATCAGTTTACGAGACCAGAGAGCACCAGTTTTGTGTTAGCCAAGTATACACAACTTTTCAAACAATAATAGTGTTTGCCATCCAGAGCTCAGTTCCACTTCACAAATTTATTCTGCAAAGGCAGACCTTGTCATTTATACCACAGCTCATGGATCAAAAGTCCTTCTGTGAATAATACAGTTGTTTCCCTATTTGATCTGGGACAGCTGATTGATTTGTAGCCCAGTCCAAAAGAAGAATTCAGCTGAAGTACTAGAATTGAAGTTAATTTGCAATCTATTTTGATTCTAAACCTGCTGGGAAATGTGTTCTAAGGTCTGATTTTCACATTGCTTACTTCTAGTCTGAACTGCTCAATGTTCACTGAAAGTCACCGTAGTTCTAGTTATACTGGGATAACCACAGGTAGTCCTCAACTTACAACAGTTCATTTAGTGACTGCTCAAAGTTACAGCGGCCCTGTAAAAGTGACTTGTGACTGTTTTTCACACAACCATAACAGCATCCCCTTGGTTACATTATCCAAATTCAGATGCCTAGCAACCAACTCATATTGAGTTGGTTGCATGTGACCATGTGATCACCATCTGCGACCTTCTAACAAGTAAAATCAATGGGGAAGTAAGATTCACTTAACAACCATGTTACTAACTTAACAGCTGCAGTGATTCACTTAACAACTGTGTCAAGAAAGGTGGTAAAATAGGGCATTTTACTTAAGAACTATCTCATTTAGCAACATCAATATTGGGCTCAATTGTGGTCATAAGTTAAAGACTACTTGTAGTATTTTGGAGATAATTTTTTTGACAATTAAGCAAACATATGCTGTAAGTAAAGGTCATAAAACAACTTTAAAAGAGAGGTGGTCTTAACTTGACCCATGCAATAATTAACAAGTTAGGACAAGTCAAAGATATTTTATTACCATTCAAGGTATTCATGATGAGATGTTATGAAACATCAAGAGTCATAACCTCTTAAAAAAAACAACATATGCTATGCTTAGTTATTACTGCCCTTCAATCACAAATAACTACATAAATAAATTTGATTAGAACAACAGTTGTAAGGTTTGGTTACTGACATGAATTTAATTGAATTTTATGATATGAGATTACATGAAAACTATGGATTAAACTGGGTTTCTTTCCAAATAAATATATTCAGTGTTAGGTGTCAAACAATTCTCTTTGAAATATAAATGTATATGGATTTCATGATAAAAATAGGTATTGTATAAAATATCTTGATATGTCTAAACAGGCATGAAGTAGGGGACTGGAGATTAAAACATATGAAGAACAGTTACAGAAACTGTGCATGTGAAGAGAAGGACCAGGGGAGACATGATAGCAGTCTTTGAATATTTGAGGGACTGCCACAGAGAGGAAGGGTTCAAGCTATTTACTAAAGTGCCTGCAGGCCAGACAAGAAATAATGGATAGAAACTGAACAAGGAGAGATTTAACCTGGAAATAAGGAGAAACTTACTGAAAGTGAAAATAATCAACAAATGGAACAGCTTGCCCTCGAAAGTTGTGGGAGCATCATCACTTGAGACTTTCAAGAAGAGATTGGATTACCATTCGTCTGAAAGGGTGTAGGGTCTCCTGCTTGGGCAGCGGGGTGGACCAGATGACCTACAAGGTCCCTTCCAACTCTGATTATCTGTTACCTGTTAAGCCTCTTTTCCATTCCCCTTAGTGAGTCCTATAGGGAACACAGCTTCCTGTATCTCACCTAAAATACATGTTCCTTCAAAGATTTCCCGAATTTCTTTGCTTCATACATAATAGTGCTGGAAAAAATGTATCACTGATAGTATCTCATTAATTTTCTTTGTTGTTCTTTGCTCTTCAGATCCCTCTTTTCAAATAACTATGTATGAACACTATATGACATTGGAATTTTTAATGCACAACATTTTGGCAAGGAAATCGGCATTTTTATGCTAGCCAACCATGGGGTATCTGTCATTCATTCAGTCTTTATCAAATTTAACAGCATTCAAATCAAATTAGTAAAATAAAAGTTTGAAAATGACATATCAGTATTTATGTTCCTCACCTACCTAAGTAAGTGGGCATGGTGGATATATTTTATTTTTTTAATGATTCATTTTGATTCTTACAGATAAGCAATCAAATGGTAGATATTTTTAATGCAACAGTACGAAAATTTTAGAAAAACCTTGCTGGTTGACAGCAAACAATTATCTATAATTATTTATAATTCTTTGCGCCAGCCCCATAGAAGCAAATATTTGTGAGAAAATATGATTTAGCGGCCCCCAACCTTTTGGTCATTAGGGACTGGTTTCGTGGAGAGAAGCTTTTCCGTGGAGAGGAGTGGCTATGGTTTAATGTGCTGCCTGCATCCCATGAATGGAGCTTTGCTTGTTCGTGCAGCCTTGTTTCTGGCATGGACCTGGCATTGGGAACCTCTGATCTAGTGGACAGGCATATAAGTAAAAATGGCTTCTCCATTTTGCCAGCAGGGCATTCCTTGAGTAAAAATCTCCTCAGGAGATTTTTGAGGAAATCACTGTGGTAAGAATCAGTTTGTCCACTAAATTATCCTTTAGTTGGTGTTAATTTTAGTCAGAGAGACAATTGAGGCATCAGGCTAAAAAATGGGAGGTTGTGAATTCTAGTCCTACCTTAGGCACAAAACCAAATGGGTGACCTTGAGCCAAGCATTTTTTCCTCATCCTAGAGAAGGAAGCAATGCCCAACCACTTCAGGGGCGGGGGGGAAGCTTGCCAAGAAAACAGCAGGAAATTTTCCAGGCAGAATCTGATAATCAGACATGATTGAATGATAAAGGGAAAAATCTTTAGTTAAGAGATCTGAAATTACTATTGCAATTCAAATGAATAACTTTACCAAATAAATCTCATCCACTTTACATGCCTAGGCAGACCACTGGAAAAGAGGTGGTAGTAGTATTCTGCTATTAATGTTTTTTTTTTTTGTAATGTATTGTCACATTTTTTAAAATTTATTTTGGATTTATTTAACTTTTGTTTACTTTGCTTTTTTATGTTGGGCCAAATAAATGTAATCACACATACTGAATCTATTTTGATTTGAATCAGTCCCTCAGGTTTTGTAAGTTTATATGAAATAGAAACTCCCCCTGACTGAGTGACATGCTGCCTGCAATCTTTTGAATCTTAGAGTCAATGGACCAAGGTTAGTTCACCAGAAGAACTTAAAACTACAATTTCTTGCCAAAAATCAACCAATCAAAATTTGCAGCTTCATTTTCTTAGCAAGCATACAAAGATAACTAGGCAAAATTAACAGGTTTGTGGTTCTTGTGGAAAATATTTCATTACTTTTCTTCACAGCTATATGTCAAATCACTTTGATGTCTTTATTTCATGTATTCTTTCTAACATCCATAGCTATTTTAAGAACTATAATGCTATTATATTAGTCTGAAGTGTTTGGGTGAAAAATTACTTGGGTCCCATTTTAACTCATAATCTATCAACCTTTATTTTAATGATGCTTGTAAAGTAACAGTATTTGGCAGGCAATGTATGAGAAGTTAACTTCCTTCAGTTTTTGGAAGTTTAAAAAAAATTCCAACAATGATCAAGAATAATCTGTGAATTATCTCTCTTTCTTATGTGCAGAGTCTAAACTGTAAAAAGAAATAATATAGAATTTGCACAAGACTACTTGCACTTCAAGGGGATATGGTGGCTCAGTGGCTAAGACGCTGAGCTTGTTGATCAGAAGGCCGGCAGTTCAGTGGTTTGAATCCCTAGTGTTGCATAATGGAGTGAGCTCCCATTACTTGTCCCAGCTTCTGCCAACCTAGCAGTTTGAAAGTACATAAAATTGCAAGTAGGGATCACTTTGGTGGGAAAACAACAGTGTTCTGTGTGCCTCCGGTGTTTAGTCATGCCAGCCACATGACCACGGAGACATCTTTGTATAGCACTGGCACTTCAGCTTAGAAACAGAGATGAGCACCGCCTCCTTAGTGCCGGAAACAACTAGCACACATGTGCAGGAGAACCTTTACCTTACTTCCATTTCAGAGTCACTGCTTATGTACTGAACATATTAGATCAGAATGAATGGAAAACTTTGTCTAAAATTCTGAAAATTATAATACCATCTCTACAACTGGAAAAATTGTGCCCTATCCTTTCCAATCGGGATTTAAATGTGCATGGGTTTGCTGAGAAGGGCTGGGGTGCATGCAGTCTATAGCCTAAATGTTGCCTATTTAGGGTCCAATGAACAACTCTGTGTAAAGATGTTCCTGTAAAATGATAGGACATCATTGATTGATTTAACTAGGTCTTGGTCCGAGACAAACAGTGTGGAAATTATCTATATCTATCTTTATATTAGTATATTCTCCTCCCTCCCTCTTTCTCCCTCCCTCCCCCTGAATCTATATCTACATCAATCCATCTATCTATCCATGATCCACTGTGTGCCTGCCTGCCTGCCTGCCTGCCTGCCTGCCTATCTATCTATCTATCTATCTATCTATCTATCTATCTATCTATCTACCTACCTACCTACCTATCTATCATTTATCTGGTTGAATTATATAATATATCAATCCTATATTCCAACCTAGTCCAACTCAATTCCTTGCAGATATCTAAGGCTGGCTGAAAATCAGTTCCAGCAATCTGAAGAATACCAAATTGCAATATCTGATGATGGTGACATATGGGAAGCATATTTAAACAGGTCATCATAGGTATAACATCTCAGAGCATTTTTCAGATGTAATATTTTTAGTGAGGTTGGTTGATATATTTAACTTAAAGTTGTCAATATGCAGAAATTTTTTAAAGGCTCAGCAATGGGACAAGGTAGGCCTTTTTTCATTAGGAGTATTGAAAAAAGTAAATAGCCTGAGGGAAGAAGGAAGAATGACTACCAGGACGATGATCAGGTAAAAGAGAACAGAGATCGGGGCAGGAATGCTCTGAGTCTGTGACTATGTCTGAGTTTCAGACATTATTCAGTGGTGGGATTCAATTTTTTTTACTACCAGTTCTGTGAGCATGGCTTGGTGGGCATGACAGGGGAAGGATACTGTAAAATCTCCAGTCAGAGATGGTGTTTGCCAGTTCTCCGAACTACTCAGAATTTCTGCTACTGGTTCTCCAGAACTGGTCAGAACTTGCTGAATACCACCTCTGACATGATTGTCCCTAGTTCTCAGGAAGAGAAAGAGGGGGAAACACATTTAGACTTGCAATTTTCTGTTTTTTTAGCTTTACAGTAAAAGTAATACTGACCTACACGACATGGAATTCTTTTTCTGATTTCCCTTGAAGGGCTGACCTTGAATGCTTAAACTGAGAGTAGACGGCTATCTGTCAGGATTTTTTGTGAGTCCTGTAATAAATAAGAAGTGGGAGTTGAAAACTCTCTTTTTCTTATGTCTCTCTCATATCTAAGTCTAATTGTGGTACTAGTGGTTTTACCACAAGACTGATGAGGAACAATTTGATAGTACAGTATATCTCTTTCCTATATGGGCATGATACATAGAACTTTATATATAATGATTATGTAATATAGAATCAAGCAAACATTTATTTTAGTCACGAAAGGGGTATACTTTGTTTGTCCAGCCCTTGATGGGATATCTGTATAAAGTTGGATGACCTTTCTCATCATCAATCCAAAAACCTTGGGAAACAGATTCTCTTTAACTTTGAAGTGGTCTTATCCCCATCTGATATAAACAAATACTCCTTAACCTTTACATTTCTGACAAGACTAGGCAAAACATTCTACCTACAAGATAACATATTTATTTTATTTTTATTTGATTTGTCAATCACTTACAAGATAATAGGTATAAGTATAAACATAGTTATGAATACATGAAATGGATACATATAAGAAAAATAAACGAAACAATAGGACAGGGATGGTAGGCACATCGGTGTGCTTATGCACGCCCCCTACAGACCTCCTAGGAAAGGGGTGAGGTCAATAGTAGATATATACTATCCTTGGCAAACTCCAGTGAGATGACAATCATAAAGGCATATGAGTAATTGTAGTTCAGACCCTAGATAAACTAGCTCGAATTATAGGGTAGGATGGAACTTCAATACAGACCTAAGTCTTGTTTGGTGGCTTTGAAAAGAGTCCATCTGCCATCTTTTTAAGATTTCCTAATTGACAGAAGGGCCTTTGTCTTATTGTATTCTTCAGTATTGTGAATATGCTTTGATTGCTGTCTCATGTTATGGTAATATGCTATTTCATTATACTACCTTAGTATCAAGCCTGAAGTATTATTACAATATGGTTATTGCTTTGAAATCCAGAAGAGCCTGTTACCCAACTCTGCTGGACTGTGAACAGAACAATACAATATTCATTTAAAAATCAACTTTAATGGTTGGTTTGGCTTACTACTAGACTTAGAAACCTGATCTCTTCCTACAGAACCTATACTGTATGTAGCAAATGTCTATCATCCTAGATGCTCATGAATGTATGAGATATCACAGAAATGTATATATTTGTATTGCATCAAAAGCATATTAATAGGTCTGAATAAAAAGATGCCTTTTCTATAGAAACAACACTTTCTGTTTTCCATCCTGTTTTGATTTAAAAATAGCTATGGTACTAGTGGTTTTACCACAAGATTGATGAGGAACAATTGGATAGTGATGTACAATATATCTCTTCCCTATATGAGCATTTGCAAATATCCAAGATTCCCTACATGGAGAATGATGCCACAATGCGATGTAGTGTTGGTTCAAATGGCAACACAAGAAAAGTTTGACTGTCCTACAATGAATTTCGCCTGCTTGTCACTCCAGCATGTATGTCCATTTTTGAGCGGAGAAGGAAGAATAAAAGAATTTTCAGTTCAACAAATAAATGAATTTTCCAGCCTGCTATATGCTTTCTAAACAGATCTAGGTTGCAATCTGAAGATCAGTCTTTAGAAATTATTTAATTATAGTAAGATTCAGATGTTGAAGTTTTTTTTTCCCCATTGTCTATTATGGAAAAACACCAATCCATAATCCAATTAATCCATAAAACAATGGATTGAATGGAACAAATAAAGATATTATCATCAAGTTATTTCATTTTTCCAGATATTTCGATTGTGCCAAGTTTTTACACACTTAGTTAGGGTGTGTGTCTCCAAAAGAAATGATATGATAGGGTATTGTAGGGCTGCAGTTATTGATTAAGGGAAGCTAAAAATAAAGAAAAGGATTGGAAAAAGGAAGAACTGAACAAAACATGGAGCAACTAATTAAATAATAAAATTATTAAGAGAAATTAAACAATCAAAGGATAAAACTAAAACACATTGTTGTTGATGACAGCAGCAAGGCAAATGCTGAGAGCTCTGTCAGATAGCATTTAAAAACACAGGAGACAAATTAAGAAAAAGATTTGATGGCTCAAGGTGTTAAAATCCCTTGGGTTCTTTTTGTTGGTAGGGATTACTCTGTGTGACAGCACATCTTCTCACTGCCTTGTTGTCCTTTCCACTCCAAAATATTTCAAAGATACAAATGTTGCTACTCTTGATATTCTTTTAAAAGAAGCACTGATTGTTTTTACAGTTTCTGAAACATCAGAGCTTGGAATTAGAATCAGAAATTCATGAAGGTTTTGATTTGGACTAAGCCTATATTCTCTAAGACAACTTTCAATGTGGATGTTACAGTGCATTAGGCAGTGACACGCATATTGAGCTATAATCCTACTTATATCTATAGATTGATAGAGCCGTAGTGGTGCAGTACAGTACTGCAGGCTACTTCTGCTAACTGCTGGTTGCCTGCAGTTTGGCAGTTCGATTCTCAATGGCTCAAGGTTATTCAGGCTTTCATCCTTCTGAAGTCAGTAAAATGAGGACCCAGATTGTTGGGCTCAATACAGTGACTTTGAAAACTGCTTAGAAAGGGATGTAAAGCACTGTGAAGTGGTATATAAGTCTAAGTGTTACTGCTACGGCTATTTTCATACATGCTACTAGGATGCTGGAAATTGCAGTCCAACGCATCTGGAGGTTCTCACATTGGGTAGAGTTGGCATTTGCTATTGGAATAAAGAACATTCATTCCATCAGCATTAAAAAGAATTAAAATAGGAAGGGAGAAAAGAAGAAATTTATTTGAATAAAACAAAAAGATAGAATAAATTAGTTTAGTCTAAAGTTTGGATTCAATGAAGATTTTTTTTTCTCATCAACTTTTTACCAATAGTCATCACAAGTGATAGAATTCATGGGTGCATAAGATTTGTAAGAGTACTCATGATATAAATGAAGACTTTTCCCTCTTGGTATTTTTACATAATTAGTTTGAACATATTTTTTTTATTTTTCACTTCTGTATTTCACCTTGCTTCCTGTCAAGTACAAGGAATCAGGAAATCCAGGCAATTCAAATGAACATAAAAGTACATTTTACTAAAGCCAAGTAGTCACAGTGAAGCAAATCTAAACTTTTACACCTAAAACATCTGTTTCACCTTTCCCTCTCCCTACCTGCCTTCCTCCCCCCCCCCCCCATTATCTGTAATTGTCCAATTGCATTTAAACACATTGTTTTGGAATGGTCCCTGGCTTGGAGGACTGACTGAGGTTGCACTTCATGATGTGACCATGGATTGTCTAGTGGCTCTCACAGGATAGCACAAAGAGTAATTTTGACTCTTCTTATGCTAGCCCCCTTATTCCTCCCCCCAGCTTCTTCCTGCTGTTGTATATAGCACACTGGTATCTGGTGAAGCATGGCCACTGCAGCAGGATGGCAGTCTTAAGACTAACATCCAGATTGTGTGCAAATAAATTCAGTGAGATGTTTCTGAAAGTTTTGCCAAATTCTATACAACTGCAATCAGAAGATGCTGATTTGAATTATGCCCAGATTCGGTTGTGTTGGCTGCTTAAGCTTTGTGTAAAGAACCCCCAGTGTCACTAATTTCTGTTCTCCTACGTCAATTTCTCATCTTGTGGTATTGGCTGATAATATATTATTATTATGGGAAATTTGTCCAGGTTTAAATAAAACCTAATCAAATTAATAAATATACAGTCCAGAGGAAGATAGTTGCAAAATAAAATAAGAATAAAAAATAAAACAGTAAACCATAGTGTTCTTACCATTTGTTAGGATTTTAAATCCCATTTAATATATTTTTTAATTTAACTTTTTGGAGAAGATATATATACAAATGCAAACAGAGAATAAAAAACAGGTTAAAAGAAATAAGGCACAAATAAGTAAACCAGGGATATGAAAATATCTAGGAAGTTATAGTTTCCTGATATATCATTAGCTAATTATGAATGATTTGAATATAATATTTATTATTTATGTATTAAATGTATATGCTCACCATCTCACTGGTAAAATGATCTTGGATGGCTTATACACATTACTTTGAATGACCAAAAATCATTATTAAGCATTAAATATGGATTAGTATTAGGAACTGAGTTCAGTGCAGTACAAATCAGCAGCTAACATTTTATAACATATAATAGAATGAACTAAAATAAAGAATCTCTTCTGCCTTAAACATTCCATTAACTCTATACATGACCATAATCACCACCCCATTTCGGATTGAATACAAATCATCCATGTATCAAGATATAATGTAGAAACTATTTCCACTTTGAATTAAATTATTTGCCATAGTTTTTTGAAGATAAGACATTGGAAATGGAAGCATATTCCCACAACTTGCTCAACATCATTCTTCCAATTTGTTTGATGCAGACATGAGTACGAATGGAAAGATTGTTCTTTTTATATTGCTTCATAGTGTAATATTAGGACCTGCCTATTGGGAATTTGGGGTAGGAGGGTGTATTGAAATGCTAAATAATGTCGTAACCAAGTTCAACATCCATTAGCAAGGGAAAGTTTTAAATTTCCTCTCCATCTGTCAACAGTATATAAAATGCTTATAGTTTCCTATTTGGAGGATAATATAGCCACCAGAAGCTGATAACATGACAATTTAAAAGTAAGCAATTGGAGAGATCACATTTTTTAATGAGAAAATCATTCATAGAATTTTTGCTGTATTGGGGAATTTTCATTACCAAAAGATGTTGGCTGAATATGTCTAAAATTAATAGAAGAAGAATCAAGTGACTCAGTTGACAAAAGCTTCAATGAAATAAATGCCACTTTCTTGATTATGATAAACCAATTAAATCTAATTTCTGTTCTGTTTTCATACATAAGCAACAGCTGTACACGCTATCCATGAGTAATTAATTGCTTCCAACTGCCTGCCAGTGAAAATGATAGTTCTTTACATTGATGATACAACACAACATGTGTCCCTAAACACATTAGGGTTTATCATATGATTACACAATATGCCATAGGGATTACAGAACAGGCAACAGATTTAGATCAGAACAGGAAAATGTGCAAGCTTTGTTCAACATGACTGGCAGAGGATGAATATAGCATTCCTAGAGACATTACACATTCAGGAGGGATGAGCACCAAGGATGCCTTTAAAACCTTTAGGCAGTGCCTGCACCTTTGCACATTGCTATTAAAATGGCAAAAAATGCAGGGGGGGTACTCTATATTTTCAAAATACGATCACTGCACTATTGTTGTAGCACTACAAACCCCTCCTCAAGGCTTGGGTAATATTAAGCCACTGGTGTTTTAAAAATTTTCCTTCAAGTGTTTTCTGATTATTCTTCTTCAGTTTCATGGAAATAGAAACCACTTGGGTTTTTCTTTCCAAAAGCAAGGAACATCTCAATGAATCAAAAAGTATGGAGAATGAAAAGACAGGTTACAAACAGAAATAATTCAAAGAAAAGTGAAAGATATTCCAAAAAGCATTTTCAGTCGGTTTAATCAATGTGTATGCTTTTGTTATCTTAATATGATTTGGTTGAATTTCTCCTTCTTGGAAGGAGAAATGTTATGAACATTAAGTAATAAATATTTTAATAAAGAAATGGATGTTCACCACATTCTATAAATATGGCTATCTCACAGCATTTTCACATTTTTTAAAATTCAAAAAGTTTAAAATAGGATTCTGTTGACTAGTTAAGACTTTGTAGTTGTAGTGTTGTCCTTTTCTCTGCCTTTGCCTTTTAGCCCCTAACAACAATTGTAGGTACATGAAAAGGCCTTTACTCAGGAGTTTAGTCCACATTTCTGATGAAATAGAGTGAGATCCATGAAAACTTGCTATATATGGAAACAGGTTTCACAATACCTTAATATGAAGAAAAAAAAAAACCCTTCTGGATTATATCCTGAAATATAAGTTGATTTCTGTTAACATTAAACAGCTTCATCCAGGATCATTCTAGAGATAAGGAAGGCATCTGACAATTTAGGAAGAGAGGAAAATCATCTTTTCCTATGAATTTCAACTGCAATCTGAGTACAGGAATCCAAAAATGTACTAAAGCTGGCAAGAAACTATGTGCAAATAATATTATTTATTGTGCCTTCAGGTCAGTTTTTTTTGCTCCTGGTGACTGCCTAGATATCTCCATATCAGAACTGGTTTGCCAATGTCTCCTTTTCAGGGCTGAGAGTAACTGGATGGCCCAAGGGTCACCCAGCTGGCTTCGTACCTACAAGTGGGACTAGAACGCTTAGTTTCTAGCCTAATGCCTTAACACCAAAAAGTACCAGGGAAAAACATGCACACATTTTTGGGCAGTGGCTGCAAACCAACATAGTTAACAGATAACAGATAATCAGAATTGGAAGGGACCTTGTAGGTCATCTAGTCCAACCCCCTGCCCAAGCAGGAGACCCTACACCATTTCTGACAAATGGCAGTCCAGTCTCTTCTTCAAAGTCTCAACTGATGGTGCTCCCATAAGGGCAAGCTGTTCCATTGGTTGATTGTTCTCACTGTCAGAAAGTTTCTCCTTGTTTCCAGGTTAAATCTCTCCTTGTTCAGTTTCCATCCATTATTCCTTGTCTGGCCTACAGGTGCTTTAGAAAATAGCTTGACCCCTTCCTCCCTGTGGCAGCCCCTCAAATATTGGAAGACCTCTATCATGTCTCCCTGATCCTTCTCTTTACTAGACTAGCCAAACCAGTTCCTACAACCATTCATTGTATGTTTTAGCTTCCAGTCCCCTAATCATCCTGATTGCTCTTCTCTGTACTTTTTCTAGAGTCTCAACATCTTTTTTATAATTTGGTGACCAAAACTGGATATAGTACTCTAGGTGTGGTCTTACTAAGGCTTTATAGAGTGGTATTAGTACTTCCCTTGATCTTGATTGTATCCCTCTGTTAAAACAACTTAGGATTGCATTAGCTTTTTTGGCTGCTGCTGCTGCACACTGCTGGCTCATATTTAGCTGGTTGTCCACTAAGACTCCAAGATCCCTCTCAAAGTTACTGCTATTGAGCCTGGTTTCACCCAGTCTATATGTGTACTTTGGGTTTTTTTTGCCTAAGTGTAGGACTTTACTTTTCTCTACATTGAATTTCATTTTGTTAGATACGGCCCAGTGTTCTAGTCTGTCAAGATCCATCTGGATCTTGAGCCTATCTTCTTGGGTGTTAGCTATTCCTGCCACCTTAGTATCATCTGCAAATTTGGTAAGTTCCCCTTGCATTCCCTCATCTAAGTCATTAATGAAGATATTGAAGAGTACCGGGCCAAAGACTGAATCTTGTGACACCCCACTGCTTACTTCCCTCCATGTAGTTAATCCATTCACAGCATCATCATCACTTTGCTCTCTTGCATATTTATGTTGTTTGTATGTGGATTTATGAGCACATCTGCATGGAAATATCCCCCTCCCCCAATAGCTACATGTTTTCCACTTTGCTCTCTATAAATTATGCTCAGCTTACACATATAAGCCAGTCTACTTTTGCTATTCATTATGCACTACAAACTCCATAAACTGCCACTTTCCAAGAATACAACTGAGGCCTAAGTCAGCATTTTTATGATATCATCTGTACTGGCAAAACATTAAAGGCTCAATATTTAATAAACATAATAAACATCCCCATGAAACAAATTGTTCATAAACTACCTGTTTAATTTTTCAGGGTTCCTGAACCACATATTTTCTTATTAGTAGCAAGCCTGCTGGGCTGCAGGATAGATAGAGCCTGTCAGGGACAGAATATAATGTAGCGGTTTTATGAATTATTTCTGTGAGGAAAAGCCTATTACAGCTGACAAGATGATGATATTAGCCCATCATCATTCCAAAGACACCACCCTTCCCCCTTTCATCCATCAGGCCTCTTGTATGGGAGCGGTTCGCCAGGCAGGCTTTGCATTGCCAACACAAAGACAAATACTTCCCTCTTTTCCGAGTCCATGAAACATTTAGTATTTCATTTCAAATCATGGCAGGTGACAGTAACAAATGGCCTTATGAATCTCCCTTATTGTCCCTGATGAATCAGAAGATGAAAGAAAAGTCAAATCTCTTTCTCTCTCTCTTTTCTCTCTCTCTTCCCTCTCTCTCTCTTTTTATCCCCAGAGATTGGATTTGTTTGTTTATTCACTTGGCCTGAGTAAAAATGGTTCCCGCCAGATTCTAAAATGAATTTCTGGGTTGCTGGCAATTAGCAATCAGAAAACAATGAACAAGAAAAAGCAGAAGATCGGCTATGTTGCTCTGATGCTCCCCTTTTCTCAATTTGGAGCATAATTACCTGGAAATGGATTTCAGTGAGATTTTGGCACTGAATTTTTTTAACGTAAATAAATGAGTGGAGCTGGAGAGAAGCAAAAAAAAAAAGAACATAAAATGGAGTTGTATATTAGATAATTTTAATAAGATACGTGCGTGGAAAGAATGTATCATGAATTATAAACTTCTTATTGCCTTTTTTGTTTTATTTAAAGGGAAATTGCATTGATGGTGCTTAAATTTTTTAGTAATGATATATCCGAGCCATACAAGTTTTATATAAGATTGTTTTCTAAATGTGGTTGTCAAAGAGAGAACATCTTTAGCAGAGATGCGAAAGAAAGATTCTTATTTTAACTGCAAGGCTGAGACACTTTCCGACAGATTATTCTACATGTCCTTCCAGCACCTTTTCTACAATTATATTTTAAAATTTGAAATATTTAAAGACTACCCACCATCTATAGCAGTGTTTTTCAACCTTGGGAATTTAAGACGTGTGGACTTCAACTCCCAGAATTCCCCAGCCAGCATATGCTATGGGGAACTGAGGAGCTGAAGTCTGCACATCTTAAACTTGCCAAAATCGAAAACCGCCGGTCTAAAGGTTCTCATATTGGGTTACCATCCAATAGAAAATAAGCTTAAATAGTAAAACCAAGTACAATTAATAATGAACATTGTTATTATAATGAAAAAAGAACATCTGATTGTCCCAGGTCCTTAGGAAGGACTGGATAAGAGGATAAAAATGCCATGTCCAATCTAAACACTTGGCTGACTGTGTGATAGAATGATAGAATTCTTAATATAGAATGCTCAATCATCATCTTAGTCAGAAAGACATATTAGAGATTCAAGGCAGGATAATTTACAGGAATTAAATCCTGAATGAAAGGATAATACTGGATGTTTATCTGGAAACTAAAGGCAGATTGTATCAGTACACATCTAACTTCCAGGAAGAGCAACACAAAAACAGTATCTCAACAAAAAAGGTGCTCTCCAAAATGTTCCTCCAATAGGGGGATGTTGTGTACTCCTGATCTATCTTGTAAGGTTTCCAAACTTCTATAGAGTAGGTCACTACCCTTTATTTTTGCTAAGTCCTAAAAATAGACATTTCTTGGACATTTTCTCTCTCCCTTCTTTCTGCCATATTCAAGTTGTTCAGGAGAATTATCTGTGTCTGTAATGCGGCTTTCTCTTAAAATAAAGTTTAAAATACTTGATCTTGCCTGACACAATAGGAATAGATTTTCTTAGATTAAATAAAAATCCTTTTTAATTGTTCATCCTGATTATCTTTATTGTACTACCTGTCTTTGTTAATTAATACTGTTTTGATTTCAGTAATGGTTATGAAGCACTAAATGGACACAAGATCACCTTTATAACCATATTAATCTAAGGTTCCAAAATTTTCATTTCATTTTATACAACTTTTAATTCTCTTTTGTTTTGTTTTTCACTGATTATCTTGGTTATACTTTCAAATATATTTAAAATCAAATAGCTACTTTTCTTGCTTACATGACTCTGTGAAGCTCAGTATCCATAGATAGCACTGAATAAACTGGCACCCAGATATATACAATGTTTTCTTAATTAAACTGACAAAAGCAGGAAAAGCACTTTAATGCTGGAGCATTTTATTTTTTTTCTATTCATACCCAATATCTCTCTTAATACCATGATACCATACCTAGAATGGAGGACTGATGGGGAAAATTGAGTCATTCTACTGTTCTACATTTTTTAATTTGCAAAATCTCAAGTGCTCTTGAATGTATAAAAAAAGGGACAGCAGAATGGGACAGATGCACTGTCCAAAATAAGAGGTATATAGCCTCTTAAAAAGTTGGTGCATGGTTCCTTGCTATTACAAATGGTTCTATGACTTATGTGCCACTGTTAGACGTTACTGAAAAGGTCATTTTACAATGCTATCAACTGTGAACAAGATCTGTAACTCTTCAATGCACTACCTATGCTTTATTTGCCTACTTCCACCTGGACTGCTGACAGGTATTCTCTCAGATGATGCCTTACACCTGCCTCCTTCCTCCCTTGAACTTCAGTAGGAAGTGATAAGGATACTTGATTTGCATATTTTATACAGTATTCGAGATATGTGATTATTTTATGCAGCATTTGAGAAAAGTTATTATTTCACGCCCTCTCACAGCTAAATGTATTGTAGGACAGCAGTAATAGGGTCTTGATTAAGACCATATCCTAAAATCAGACAATTTCTGAGAAGGAAGCCCCCTCATGACCCAGTCAAATCTCATTAATACATGGCAAGTAAGTCACAGGTATACATTAGGTAAGTCACAGATGAGGGAAGTTTTATTACAGGCTGATTTGTTGTTCAGTGACAGCAGCAGAAAACAAAGACGTCTGAAGACCTGCTGACCAGGAATTGAAGTCTAGGTTCAGAACATGAAACTGGTACAAGGGACTGTTTCTCTGTTCCTAGAGACAGAAGCCTGCCATATATTCTCATACCCTGTCACCATCATGACATTCCTTCCTACACACACACACACCAAATTTGCCACATTTCGTACCCTATGCCATCCAGTGCTCAAAATAGGATCCACGCATCATCTTAAATCATTCATTTGTCCAAAGAAACTGCTCATGCAGAGGAACCCTCCCCCCTTTTGCAAACAATCAATCATGGCCTACCTCCACAAGTTTAAATAGTTGGCCAAGGTCACCCTTCAATTCATATAGCACACAAATCTCACCCCTGGCTCTCAGTGGAGGGACATGATATGGTGTGATAACAGGGAAAACCTCACATCCTTCAGGATGTGATTTATATTCTGATGTACATATTTGTAGTTTGCAGAATGCACTAAACCATCTTGTAGTTCTGCTAGTACGTTATAGAAATTGGAGACACCTTCAAATTATGTTAAAATCAGAGAATTTTCATGACAATCTAAATTCAATGTTTATTCTGAGCTTACCTGGTGTGGTCCTGCTCCATATGTTATGTGAACCTTGACTGATACTAGCTATTAAATACTAGTTCTGCAGCTGTTACTCATCAGATATCTGTATTGCTCAAGATCTGGTTTTCAAAATGGGAAAGCTGCTATTAGAGTGGGAAGAACTAAGACGATGGGTTGGGAAAAATGCCTGATAGACAGAATCCTCCATTTCCAATGTAACTGATTAGAGCAATAACCTGACTGAATTATCTTCCAAAATCAACCTAGAAAATGTATCTGTAAGGTGAGCACCCAATATAAAAAAGCAAAGCAGTGCAAAGGAATCCCAGTCTGGATCAGGACCATAAGATGTATTAGTGTGCCCATATGAGTGTTTAAAAACTATTATTACTTGTGTTATTAATCCACAGAAATTCAGTATGTTCCCAAATATTCCATGGGTTGAGTCATTTCAATAAATTCAGAAATTCAGACAAAAAGAATGTATCAACTCTTCAGCGGTTGGCAGCTTCTCAGAAGATATTAGCACTTTTAAGAAGAAGAGAAATGTGTGTATTTTCTGTTTCATAAGGGTTTCCTTTTCTTTCCTAAAAGATGTGAATTTTTGCAAAACCGGCATAGATTCAGTAAACACTCTTGAGACATCTTTGCTTGCTCAGAATCCCTGTCTGCTAATAATGCCTTTGAATCCCAAATCCAACTTAAAAAGTGCAGCTGAGCAGGAAGCTTTTGTTAAAAGTAGCATTTTGAAATGCTGTCAGTAACTATCATAAATATTTGAGAAGTTAATATTTTAATCTTCAGCAATCACACTGAAAACATTTTTAGTGACAGACAGTGCTTCATTAATAGAGTTCTATATGTCTAATTGCTTTAGGCAACGAGAGTTGCATTATTTTGACACATGACATGCAATTAGTACATGGTCACACGGCTAAAGGGAGATTTTACACCTTTTTTCCTCCTACATTCAGAGTGAATAATTAGCATATTTTTTCTGCTGAGAATAATCATCAGAGCTTTAGATCAGAAATTGTCTAATGAGGTAAAATTCCAGTTGTTGACATTAATACTTATGACATTTCATTCTACTTTCTTACTTCCCATTGCAAAAAATAATAATAATGTAAATCTGCACTACTTCATTTACCCTTTTCCAAGATGTTCAGAAAATTCAGAAATGTTTTCCTGCCATGGAAAAAGCATTTTCACAAAGGAAAGGAAGATACATTTCTTGCAGATTGCCAAAAGTGCTTGCTGGGCTATTGATACTTCTGAAAAAAAGAATGACCCAGATCCACACAGCAGATGGTTTTGGTTGTCATACCATAAATTCCATTCAGTGAGCATGTTCATGTTTTACTTGGGTATGGGATGATCATGTGCACACACACACACACACACACAAGAATCTGGCTTATCTCTCTGGAGTTAAATAAGTTGTGCTTATTTGTTTGCACCCTGCCTTTATTATTTTTTACAAATAATTCAAGGCAGCGAACATGTCTAAAACACACTTCTCTTACTGTCCCCACAACAACAATCCTGTGAGATGAGTTCAGCTGAGACGGATTGCTTTACCCTGCTGACTTTCATAACTAAGGCAGGACTAGAACTCAGTTACCCACTTTCTAGTTTGATGCCCTAAACATTAAACCAAACTGGTCTGGTGCTCAATATATATTAGCAATAGCGCTTTGCAACAGCACTTAGACTTATATATTGCACTCTCTAAGCAGTTTACAGAGTCAGCATGCTGCCCCTAACAATGCAGGTCCTCATTTTACCGACATCAGAAGGATGGAAGGCTGAGTCAACCTTGAGCGGTCAGGATTGAACTCCTAGCAGTGGGCAGGGTCAGCCTCCAATACTGCATTTCAACCAATGCGCCACTCTATTAATTAGGGCTACAGATTTTTAACAGTAAGAATTGGAAGGAATGCTTCAGATATGAGGACAAGAACAAGAAAGCACCTCTCTCCATTTCATTAAAGCAGCTGAGCTTCATTCAGGATTCTGCATGAGGTGGAAGGAGAAAAAAGGTGGTTTTGTACAAGTCTCTTTACTTTCAGTAAGAGGATGCCTTAAAGCAGCGTCTTTTCTTTTTCAAGCTAATACAAATGCCTGTAAAAATGTCAGGCTGCTTTAATTAATAGAAGAAAGATTCTGAACTCATGCAAGTTCTGACCCACTGCTTCCCAATCAGGGAAATCATGGCTCAGCTGAATTTACTGCCAATATAAAATGAATTTGATGAGATGTAATGCAATCATGTTATACTGAAAGCAGTTTAGCTTCCAAGATACATGACAAGAAAGGAATATTTGTGGCCAGGAAAAAAAAAACCTTAATTTGATCTCATGTCATTTATATTTCAATTTAATTAAAATTATATATAAATAATGTGATTGTTCTCTACCTCCGCATTTAACTATTTATCTTCTGACACAATAAAGCTTACAATTTAGTAAGAACTGTTGGGGCTGTAGATAATAGTTCTATGACCTTAAGAGGTAAATGTCATTCTGGGGCCTCTACACTAAAATAATTCAGCAGAAAATTGAGTCTCAGTAAAAGTACATTCAGTTTCACTGGTGCTGATTGAGAGTTATGTCTGCTTGATGCAAATATGTTTCAGATTTTCCTCTAATTTCTATGAACTGAAAACTATTCATTAACTTTTAAAGTTAACATTTAAATCCTGATACAAGGCACAGCATAAAAATTATCAGCCTCAGCCATGACACACAGCCCCTTAGTTCCACCTCCCTCAATTTCTCAGGGTTGTTGTTGTGCACCACCTTGAGCTCCTGGCTGGCAAGGGAAATTTGGAAGCTGAAGTCTACACATCTTAAAATTGCCAAGTTAGAGAAACACAATGCTAGAATCTCCAGCATCTGCCTCTTTGCAGTCTCATTGGCTTTTTGCAATTTTATTTCTAGGCCAGTCAATATAAAGCAGACAATACAAAGCAGGTTTGATTTTGTGGTTAAGGCATTAGGCTAGAAAGCAGGAGTCTATGAGTTCAAATCCTGTCTTAGCCATGAAAGCAATTGATGATCTTGGTCTATCTCAGCCCAACTCATCTCAAAGTGTTGTTCCTATGGGGAAAATTGGAACAGGAAGATGTATTGTATTGGATATGTTTGTTGCTTTGGGTTATTTGTACACATAATAAATGAACAATAAATAAAAGAGTTCTAGCAGGGAAGGATTTTAAATCTTAGCAGGAGTTAGAACATAGAAATTACTATGAGATCGCCATCTTTCTCAAATTTAAACAAATGAAATAGTTTAAATTGTGTATAAGATAATACAACTCTCAAGATTTCTGCATGGTATAAATGGAAGAGAAAGGAGAATTTAATATTTGAGCTTGCCCAAGTTTCTAAATGCCTCCCTTCATATTTCTTGTAATAGAATCTGTGAGTTTATAAGCAGAAGTCTTCCAGTTCATATTCTCAATGTCTGAAAAAAAGGCTGTATTGTGTGTGTGTACATTCTCCCTTCACTGACTTGAATATTAATTATGCATACATTAAAATGGAGGGGGGGCAGCAAAATTTCAGTGTCTGCAAAGATCACATTGTGTACAAGATAGTAAAAAAAAAATCAATCAAATTAATAGTCCAGATTCATACTATTCTTGTCCGTGGGAGATTTTTCCAAGAATAACATCAAACATTTAGTATCACTTGCAACAAAGGGCTGAGTTAATATTGAACAAAGTAAAATATGTCTTTATTAATATTCAATATCTTTCTGTTAATTTGCATCTATATATGAGTGAATTTCAGTGGTGAGTGAATATAAACTATACTCCTGACTCTGAATACATACTGGACATTTTCCTAGGACCTATATACAACAAAGGAACAGTTTGTATGAAGAAATTTGAAGACAAATAATTACAGCTAACAAACAGCTTGGGAACATGAAACATATGACAACTTGGCTACTACAAATAGTTATATCTTACTGTTTTAAGGCAATATGGTGGGAGATATATACCCACATACAGTACATGTGTTTAGTAATATTTATCATAAAATAAATTCTTAAGACCTGCTGCAGGAGCAAGCATATATTTAAAAAAAAGATTTCCAGGGTCACAAATGCCATGGCAGTGGTGTGTTGACATCAACAAAAGGAGAGGGTGTCAAACATTCTGTTTTTCCTTGTTTTGTGCAAAATTTCAGGATCTTGAAGGTCTCCAAAACAGCAAAAATGCAACAGCAGGTATTTTTCAACCCTGCTACATGAATTTTCCCCTATTGTTCCACACACCCAGGATGAAGTGTGAGAAATAAGCATTTGCCAGCTTTGATAGCTTTTTTCTTTAATGTCTGTGTAGGGCACCACAGCAGCGTTATGCATGAGCAGTCATAGGTCCCTTTAGTGGAGGTGAGGAATCTGTGGCTGAATTATAATTCCTAGCAGACTAAGGCAGCAGTGACCTAGCAGAAGAAAACAGTTCAGCAGTTTTTTGAAAGCTGTGGGTGACCTGCCCTTGCCTGTGTGTTTCAGGGAAAATGATGAAAGTCAAATCCAATTCTCCATTTTAGCTTTTGGAGCCTCCTGATTTGGGGAAACTTGTCTGGGTCTGTCCTTCTATCTATATTCCAATACACAATGTATCTGAACTCCATAGTTTATTGGAATTCTTCATTTTGCAAACATTCCCAGAGATAAAAATTGTAAAACTTCTAGAGAGGGGCTTTGTTCTGTCCCATTTGCTCCTACCTTGCATACCATTTTACACCGTCTAATCTATCCTGCTTAGCATACATTTCCTCACATATGGCAATGACCATTCATTTCACAGTCACTTAGATCTTAAATCTTATAGCAATTAGCCAAACCTTAATACAGCCTTATGTTGGGAGATTCCATAGTGCTCTATTCATGTTTGCCATCCTGCAATTCTCCATTACTGAGATATGTTTACAGAGATCAACAATTGCCTATACCATTTGTATAATTAAAGCACAAAAACCTTTCACCTGATGATTCTGTATAAATTTTTTTTGCATTTCAAGCATCATTTCATATCTACTATAAATTTATAGAATCTTCAGCTACTTGCCTAATGTACCCATAAGTACAATGTCTTTAGAATGAATTTGCTATAAATAAAAGCTGTTTTGGATATTAAAAAGAAAATATCCTGGAATTATCTAAATTAATGCTACCTAAATAATAAGATTCCAGGTCCCTGGCCCCTATTCTCATGATACTAGAATAGAACCTTCATAATGTTATTTTTATTTACATTGCAGTTTCTGCAAAAAGTTCTGAAATTCATTGATACTTAAAAATCATATTAAGTATCTTCCCAAAGATAGTAAATTATTGCATCTTTTGCTCATAGCTTGCTGATTAAGCTGTTTAGTAAAGAAAGTGCAACAGCGTCTTAATATCACACATTCCTGGAGTGGAAATGTGTCCTTGAATATACAGTTAATCCTTTCTTGTAAAGTTAATGCTTTGTCTCATATAAATTATGATTGGAAAAAATAAGAAAGGGTAGCAAATATTTTGCAAGATGTATTACAAAATGAAAGTAATCTTTTAAAGCTCTATGAGACTTATGCTAATGACAAAAATTTGGTTTTCAATTGAGGACTACAATATATGATCAAATACATAACTATGCAAGAGTTGGGGGTCTCAGGAACTGACTTGTTTTATAGAGCTTGGGGGCCACAAGGACATATGTGAGCATGCACCAGAGTTAATTCAGACATTCTGTCACACTGTTTCTCTCTGTTGTACCTATACACATCTTTATCCTTCATCTTCATTGTAGTTTTTAAAGGTATTACAGAGTTTCCTGCCCCCAAACCAACCCAAAAATCACTAGCAAGGACCAGAAAAGAGCAGGTGAGGGATTTTCTGCCTAGCAATCATTACATAGAAGGACAAAGGTACAGATGCTGCTATTTCCAGTAGCTTGCCAAGCAACCTGAACCAGGCTTTATAGGACTTGTGAGGAATCCCTGGATTCCACAACCTTTGCATTCAAAGTTCACATGGTAGAAGCTCCAACCATCTGACATAAGCAGCTAAAGACAAGGAACAAGGGAAATTAGTAGTATGCCCATGGAAATAGAAAGAGTGTTAACTTGCACAGAGGAGGTTCAAATTCAAATCATTATAGATAATAAGTAGAACCTGAAGTTGAAGAAAAACCAACTACGTCTACCCTTATCACCTTCTCTGGAATTTTGTATCAACTCTGCATCAGTGTCTTCACTTGATGGTGGTCTTCATGACTGCCGATCAATAGGGTGAACTCTTGGCGTGTCAGATTGAATTCAAACTACAGTGCTGAACTTCTAGGTCCCCACATGTTACCCACAATACTCTTACAATATTGATTGAGACAACTGGGGATTGTTGTTCAAAGTGTAGGTCACTTTGGAGCACCACAGCTATTTTATAAGTGCAGACAGGGTAGCATAAGTTTCTACTTTGCACTGTTGATTACTCAGAAACTGCACAGGTGACAGAAGGCATAGCTCATTCTAGTGATTAATGATTTATTATTCAAATTATTCCTGTTTCTACCTAAATTTTTCAGAATATTAACCTGAGGTGAATTACTATAAATACCAGTTCTGATGCATACCCTGTTCTATAACTTCAGAATGGAGTAGAAAAAGAAGTTTGCAACACATGCTGTTCTTTTCCTCATTGTTCTGAATTTAGGAATAACTTGTGGGACACAAGGTAATGGTTCATTTTCTGTATCATGTATGTGTTAGTGCCCAATGATTTTGTAGACCATATACTGTATATGTAAAAACTATATCAGAATAGTTGTATCAGCAGTCCCAAACCTTTCTGGCTCCGTGGACCAGCAGTGGCAGTGATGGATGGCAGCAGCAGTAGCTGGAGGGGGAAGGGATGGTTTTGCACACACAAATGGAGCTTCGTCCATTGCTTGCACAGCCCAGTTCCCAATGATCCATGACCTGGTACTGCTGTGACCATGGGCTGGGGACCTCTGAGTTATATGGAAAGTTCATTTCCAAACATAGGATAACTCTGGGGCCAGAAATATGAAATGAATAGTAAATAATAACTACCATCTGTTGGTTTTGTCTCTGCATTGCTTGAAAAAGAGCAATGGATTAAATTAATGACTTCTCTCTTGTGATAAAGGCTCTGATATAAGACAAAAATAAAATAATAGAAAGTTGGAGGAATCTTAAAATTAATGTAATCCAGTTTCCTTCTGAGAAGGAAAATCCCCTGTACAACATCTCTAAAACTTTACCATTAGTTTTGGCATGGGAGCTTTAAAAACAAAAGCACTCACTGATTGAAGCTATTCTTTTTGTCAAAGTACTCATTCTATAGGATTTCTTCTCAATGTTTAGTTTCTTGTTATTTGAAGTGGTAAATCGTTATCCTTTGAAGTAACTGAAAACAAATTTCCTCCGTCATCCTTATGATAGTACTTCTGATATTGGAAAGAAAAGCAGAAAGAAATTCAATTTTGTGCAGCTGTAACTCCTGAGAAACCAAATATTTTAATAAAGGAAACAAAGACCTTTGTTCTTCTTGGCTCAATTGGATTCATCTGCTACAACAAGAACAAAAAGAATTGTGACAGATTATAATTGAGCAGAAAAGAGGAAAAAATTGGGGAACAAGGGGGTGAAAGCTTTACACAGAAATGAAGTCTAGAAATTGTAGAGTGAAAATTACTTGAAGATAGTGGCCATTCACAAAATAGCTGTTGTTACACATAGTCTTTTATTACTTTTTGGATTAACACATGTCATGCGATAAAAAAAAAATAGGGCTGAACAGCACTTCAGATCTGAAGGCTAAGAGGTGCTTCAGCATGTGCTGTGATGCTCATGTAACACCTGTCTTCTCCTTAAAGCAGATGCAGCTTTTCTCAGGATGATCCTTATTTGTGGCAAAGTTCAAATGCTTTTACAAAGTAACTGGACAGAGGAAAATCTAAAGAACAAAAGCAAAAGCAAATAAAGGATATGTGCAACTTCATAAACAATGTGAGTTCATCACAAGAGGTAGGATAACAATGACAACATTATAGTTATCAACAACTTCCAGCAATGAGGTCCTGAATAAATAATGTGATTGGCATTTTCTTGGGTTTTTTTTTTTCAATTTGATCTTTTCCTTAAAAACTGGCACTCTATTTAGCTTGGCATCCTAGGCAACCACCTGATTCCCCCTTATGGGCAGGCTCCCCTGCAGATATAATGACATTATCTACATTGTGTATTATAAATGGCAAAACTTACTCAAAAAAAAAAATGTCTTCATATTTTTAGAATTTGTAGTTCCTGGTTCTGATTTCACTCTGCAACACTTGCCAACAGAACTTAGGCTGCAGCTAGTTCAACCAGAAATTTTTTTAAATGATGTGACTTTGTCTTTCTAAAGTCACAATTTATAGCTACAGGCTATATTCTTTTTTCAAAGGGCACATATTCCACTAATTAAGGGTAATGGAAATGACAGCTCTGTATGAAAGAAACTTAAGGTTTCATAGAAAATAATTTTTACAACAATAATAGTAATGGAGAGAGAGGAGTGTAATCCTGGAGATGTAAATGTTAGCTGTTGGGTGGATTAAAATATAATAAATATATATAAATAAAGTATGTAGTTGAATACCCCAGATAACCCCAACTGAAATTAGAAAGACTTAATTCTGGACAGAAATATATAGAATTGCAAGAAGAATTTTATGTGGATTTTTTTATTTAAAGTTTAAGTTAAATCCTTTTTTATCTGTTCTTTGCTTGTATGTTATCATATGCTGTCTGGGATCTGAAGGTGGAAGTAGTGCATCAGTAGTGTACCAACTGATGCCTCTCTCTTTGACCTTTGATGCTTGAATGCCTGAATGAAGTGTCTCCATACAATCATTCAAGCATACCTCTTTGCTGATGACTATGAAGTCTTGGAACACAAAGACAATGATCTGTAATTGATACTGAACAAATTCTCAAAGGCTACTATGTTCTTCAGCCTCACTATCAGCCTGAATAAGACTGAAATACTTTTCCAGTCCTTACCAAATCAATCCCATTGAACTAAAATTACTGTTGACATCACCCAGCTGACAAATGTAAAGAGCCATAATATTTTGAGAGCATCATCTCAAGCAATAGGACTTTGGAGAAAAAAGTCACTCCAGGATCAGCAAGGTCAGCCAGTCTCTGGGGTGACTGCATACTAGAGTGCTCTTATCAATACAGCATCCCTATCAGCACAAAGCTGAAAATCTACACAGTTGTAGTTATCTCTTCTGTCCTATATGGATGTGAGTCCTGGGATTTGTACCAATGCCACATCAAATAATTGGAGAACTTACTGTTCCATCCTTACTATCTGTTGGCAAGACTATGTCTCCAACCTGGAAGTATTGGATTTTGTTCAGTCTATCAACTTTTAGTCCCTGATTACCAGAACCCAGATATAGTGGGTGGGATGCATCATCAAAATGGATGACCACTGTATGCTTCACCAGTAGCTTTATGATATACTGGAGACAGGATATATACCTCGAGGTTGTTGGGTATATGAATACTCCAACTGGTTTGGTTGAATAAATATGTAAACCTAGCTTAAAGTGCTATGTAGCTTTAAGCACAAGAAACTGCAATGTCATTGTGGGTGCGGTTGCAGGCAGCCATATAGGTAGGAGGGGAAACGTAATAGCCCCGGCTTCTGGATGCAACTGTCTGAGTCCGGCTTCTAGATGCACCTGGTTACTGTTCCTGGTCTGCTGTCTACTGTTGCTGGAAGGTCTATCTGCTTACTTTGGAGGCTACTGTGCCAGATACCATTTCACCTGAACACAAGGACTGTTTACTGGTGAGCTGTGGATTCAGCGTTAGTATTTGAGAGAAAGGTATCTTAAGAAGAAGATATACAAGCAGATAAAGACATTGTATTTACTGTTTAAAGAGACTTGATAACTGGATTGATAAACTGGATACTGATACATGGACTGAATGACTATTCTTAATCTCTGTATGAATTAAATACCTATTTAAACCACAAACAGTGTTTTTGTCTCAGTGTGTGTATACTCTTGGGCCCAGCCTCTCTCTCATTTGGCTGCCTGGCTTGACTGCTGCTGTGCACTCAGCTCGGGGGTTTATCCCCAAACACTAACATTGGTTATGGGCCCAGCAGTGTGCACAGTCTAGCTAACCAGGATATACCAGTGAGAGTTTGGTCAAGAGTTACACATTGCTGTAAAGACAAACTGTTTGTTGAATAGTTATTTTTCTGCAGAGCAATGGCACAAGTAAATTTGCCAAGTCTGTCCATGATAGCCAGACTAGATGGAACAAACTATGTTTCATGGTCAATGAAGTGTAGTTTACTGCTACGAAGAGAAGGCTTGTGGGACATAATAACAAACCCACCAGATATATCAAACTTAAATCCTAATGATGAAGAGGATTATAAACTGATACAGGATTATGAAAGAAAGAATGAGCAGGCTTTGTGCATCATAGGTCTCACCCTGTCTGACCAGCAACTCATTCATATCCGTGGAGTGGAAAATGCTGCAGAATGCTGGGATAGTCTTAGAAGGATTTATGTTCGAGACAGTGTAGGAGCTCATATCAATCTTACACGGAAGCTGTTTAGAACACATCTTGAGATAAATGGAGACATGTTAACTCATTTAAACTGTATGAAAAGCATTTTTCAAGAACTGCAAGAAAAAGAGCTTGTATTTAATGAGTTGCAACAAGTATACATCATATTGTCTTCTCTGGATCGAAGCTATGATGATTTTGTGACTGCCTTAGAGGTATTGCCTAAAGACAGTTTATCAGTAACTGAGATAACTGGCCGGCTATTAGAGGAAGCCAAGAGAAGGAGTGACCGTGAACAGCTGAGGGAAGATAAACATAAGGAAGAGAAATTATCTTCAAGGCCTGAGAGAAACCAGCTGTGTAAAGGAAAGCACCCGGAAGAAGAGAAGTTATCTTCAACGGCATACACAATTAAAAAGTGTTTTAATTGTGGAGGCAGAGGACATTTGGCAAGATTCTGCAGAAAAGGAAAACGCCAGAATATAAAGAAGCCAAAGAAATCCTTTGAACTGGCCATGTTTAGCAATTGTGATATTGAGAATAATAAGTGCAAACTGGAAAAAGATGGCAAAAAGGTAACTGCAGCTTTAAATGGAGCATTGTATGTCTTACATGATAGTAAGAAAGGGGAGGCACAAACTGTATTTAATAATATCAAGTCTCATGATGAATGTATCCATTTATTGCATAGACGTTTGGGGCATGTAAATTTTAAAATGCTAAAACGTACAGTAGAGTTATCTGAAGGAATAAGGTTAAAACCCTGTGATAAGTATTTGCATTGTAATGTCTGTTGTGAAGATAAGAGTAAAATATTGCCTGCAAATAGGCTAAATGGTTTCAAAACTAAAGAACCTTTAGAGGTAGTATTTGCAGACATTATTGGTCCAAAGAAACCCAGTATGGGGGGTGCTCGATATATACTGAGCATTATGGACCATTACTCTAGATATGGGTTTTGCTACTTAATGAAAAGCAAAACTGAAACATATCAACATTTCTTCAATTGGTTAAAGTTTGCTGAAAGGAAGACTAAACGGCAACTGATAACCTTGGTGACAGATAATGGCACGGAATTTGTCAATAGCAAATTCCAGAATAGGTTAAAGGCAGCTGGAATAGCTCATAAGACATCTGCACCATACAGACCACAGCACAATGCATTTATTGAGAGGCGAGGACAAACATTGCAGGCGATGACCCGTACTATGTTAACTGATTCTGGGTTACCTGATTCTTTGTGGGGGGAGGCCACAATGTGTGCTAATCATTTATTAAATAACGTTGTTAACTCAACTACTGGTGAAATACCATTCACCATGTGGCATGGCAGGAAGCCTGATTTGAGTTACCTGCACACATTTGGTGCACCAGCATGGGTGCATATCCCTACACAACTCAGGCGTAAAGGGCAACACAGAGCTAAACAATGTTTCTTCGTTGGTTACCAAGCTAACCATAGGGCATATAGATTTTGGGAGAAAGGCACATCTAAGGTGTTATGTAGTGCCAATGCCCAATTTCTAGAAACACGTAGGATGGGATAAGTTAGAGCAGGATAACAATAAAGAAGTGGTTATTGAATCCTACAGAAATCCCATTAAGTATCCCTGTAACTTTAAAAATAAAGTAAAGATTGAAGTACAGGAAGATATTGTGCCCATAGAAGAAGAAAAGGAAGAAATAGCTGAGCAAGATGAGGAAAAGGACCAGGTAGTAACTCAAGAAAGTCCTCATACAAGCCCTGTAATTCCCAGAAGAACTACACGTGTATCTAGACCGCCTGATAGATACCAGGCTAACACAGTGTGCCAGGTAAATAGAATCCCAAATACTGTGGATGAGATAAGAAGATATCCTTCTAAAGAGAAAGAAAAGTGGTATGCAGCAATTAATAAAGAATTGAAGTCTCTGAAGGATATGCAAGTATATGAAAACGTGAGATTACCTAGTAATGAAAAACCCATTGGCTGCAAATGGATTTTTAAAATAAAAACAGATAAGGATGGAAATACGATCCATAAGGCAAGATTAGTAGCCCAAGGTTTTAGACAAAGTGCAAATGACTATGATGAAGTATTTGCACCTAGTCTTAAAGCAGCAACTTTAAGGGCAGCATTAGTGTGGGCAGCAAGCAAGCAATATATAGTTAACCATTTAGATGTGGAAACTGCTTACTTGCATGCTCCACTAAGACATACTGTGTATATGAAAAGGCCTAATGGATTTAAAGGAGACAATAATAATGATAATGATTGTTGGTTATTAAAGAAGAGCCTATATGGTCTTAAACAATCGGGCTATGAATGGAACCAGTATATTGTAAAGGAACTGACCAATATAGGATTTAAAGCTGGTTTAGCTGACCCATGTCTATTTAAGAGAGAAAAGAATGGGAAGATATCATTATTATTATTGTTTACTGATGATATTGCTCTGATAACTAAGACTAATGATGAAGCAAATGAAATAATAACATCATTAGCTAAGAAAGTAAAAATCAAGCAATTAGGGGAGATAAAGAGATATCTAGGATTGAATATACTGAGAACACAGAAAGGTTTTAGGATATCTCAGGAAGATAAGATATCTAAATTGCTAATAGATTATAAAATGGAACTTTGTAAGCCTGCAAAGACTCCAATGAGTCAAGATATTTGCAAAATGGATACACAAAGTCCCAAATGTGATAAGGAACTGTATCAATCTTTGATTGGTAGCTTATCATATATTAGCAATTGGTCAAGGCCAGATATTGTTTTTAGTATTAATCAGCTGGCACGACACAATAATGATCCGCTTCAATGTCACTGGATAGCATTGAAAAGAATCCTAAGATATCTTAAAGGAACATTACACCATGCACTGTATTTAGAACCAGAGGGTGATCTCATATTGAGTGCTTATGCAGATGCTAGTTTTGCATCAGAAAGAGACACAAGAAAGTCGACTTCAGGAACAGCCATAATGCTGGGTAAGACATTAATAGGCTGGAAGTCAATTAGACAACAGCATATAAGTTTGTCTACTATGGAGGCAGAATTCTCCTGTTTATCTTTATTGTGTACTGAGTTGATTATGTACAAACAAATGTTGAAGGATATGGGTATAACTGTAAATTACCCTATAGTTGTACATGAAGATAATCAGGCAGCAATTAAATGGCCACTAATATTGCAGTTAAAACGAGAAGTAAACATACAGATTTGAGGTATCTTAATGTAAGAGAATCTGTACAGAGTAAATTGATACAGCTGGAGTACTGCATGTCGGAGGACAATGTAGCTGATCATTTTACTAAAGCCCAAGGTGCTATTAAGCATCTAGAGAATTGTCAAAAATATGGGTTTAGAATGTAAAGGCATTACATATTTATATCACCCAAAAGGGGAGAATGTTGGGTATATGAATACTCCAACTGGTTTGGTTGAATAAATATGTAAACCTAGCTTAAAGTGCTATGTAGCTTTAAGCACAAGAAACTGCAATGTCATTGTGGGTGCGGTTGCAGGCAGCCATATAGGTAGGAGGGGAAACGTAATAGCCCCGGCTTCTGGATGCAACTGTCTGAGTCCGGCTTCTAGATGCACCTGGTTACTGTTCCTGGTCTGCTGTCTACTGTTGCTGGAAGGTCTATCTGCTTACTTTGGAGGCTACTGTGCCAGATACCATTTCACCTGAACACAAGGACTGTTTACTGGTGAGCTGTGGATTCAGCGTTAGTACTTGAGAGAAAGGTATCTTAAGAAGAAGATATACAAGCAGATAAAGACATTGTATTTACTGTTTAAAGAGACTTGATAACTGGATTGATAAACTGGATACTGATACATGGACTGAATGACTATTCTTAATCTCTGTATGAATTAAATACCTATTTAAACCACAAACAGTGTTTTTGTCTCAGTGTGTGTATACTCTTGGGCCCAGCCTCTCTCTCATTTGGCTGCCTGGCTTGACTGCTGCTGTGCACTCAGCTCGGGGGTTTATCCCCAAACACTAACAGAGGTCATCCATGCAAGTGCTACAAAGACACCATGAAGGAAACCCACACCCCTATGACATCCAGCCAAGGAAATTAGAAGCTATGTACTGACAGAAGCAACTAGTGAGCCTTGTGCTCATGGTATCCATCACTTTTTAAGTGCTACCCAAAACAGATGGAAAACCATGAGCAGTGTCACCGGAACTGAATTATCATAACACTGTGCTTCAAGTACCCTCATTATGTTAGACTCAGCACTTCCACATTGGGATTCTGTGTCCACAGATGAACTGCACAACAGTGTGTTTTCTTTAAACCTAAAAGTTTTACATATGTTCATACAAATATTATATTTCAGATATACAAGAATAAACATCACTTAAACCTGGTTGGGTAGCAGGCTGTTCCCCTTTCTGAAATGTTACCATCAGGGTTTCAGATGTGGCACTAGCCACAATTCCAAAATGGGGGTGGGGGTGGGGTATAGTTGTTGTTATTCATGAATCTTTAGTAGCCAGATATGAGACTTTCTTTGTGAGGCTGGGTTAAGTAGTGATTACTACTTATTTACCTTCCTCCTGAAGTGTATCAGTATCCCTACCTATGCTCCTAGACTGTGTCTGTGTTGGCAATGCATTTCCTAGGCTTCTGGTTCTGTGGGATTTCAACCTACTATCTCTGGGTCCAGGGTTGGAGGTATTACAGGAGTTTATGGGCACCATGGCAGCCATGGACTTGGCCTAACTCGTTCATGGCCCTACTCACACCTAATATTTGCCTTTGGTCGGTGATATCAGATCTGGATTTGGGAATATCAATATCAATCGTCTGCCATGGATGCACAACTGCCTTAGAGTTCTCCATAGCTGCCAACATCATATGGAGATAGAGACTATTTGATCAGCCCATCCCAGGCACTTGATGGAACAAATGTAGTTTCAGAGTAGCTTGAGATCTTTCCTGAAAGTCTATAAATTATGTGATAGAAGCTCTCATCAAAACTTGGAACAAGCAGGTGGCAGGAGCCATGGACTGAATCACACCTGTGTGGACTCTCTATATAACTGGGTCTCATAAATTCCCATGGTTTACTGAGTGGCTTAAAGAGTGGAAATAACATAAGAGATACCCAAAACACTGCTTGAAGAAAACGAAGAGCAAGACCAACCAAACACAGATAAAAACCTATATTAGGACCTACCTTGTGGTAATAAGAATGGTGAAACATAATTATGTCTCCACCCATAACTGCATCTGCAGCTAGCTGACTGGCAGCTGTCTTTTGGATAATCAGGTCCCTTCTTAGTAAAAAGGAGCTGGGGAAGCCTTTGCATAGTTGCTATGAGAAATATTATCATCATCTGTCAGATAAAGTTGCTTGACTTCACCTGAAATGAGACTTTGGCGGGGCAGACTCTTTGGATGTGAAGAAGACATGTCTGAGACTTGTTATCTGATATGACTGAGCCAGTTGCTCTTGAGGAAGTGGACAGGCCCTTGGGGCTGTGAGCTCAGCCACTTGTGTTCTGGATTCATGTCCTTCCTGTCTCTCTCCTGGAAGAGGACATGTGGTTGGGTCCAATAGTATTAATGTCTCTTTGTGAGAGGGGGTGATACCATCTGCCCTGAAGTGGTGACGTGTCCCTTTTTCAAGACACCATTCTTGCACCCCACAGTATTGGACAACTTTCAACAAGTTTCCAATCTTTCTCTTTTTAGGGAAAGTTGTTGAGAGAGTGGTTGGCACACAATTACTGAGTGCCCTGAATGAAGCAGGTTATCTGGACCCCTTTTTGGTTTAGGTTCAAGACAGGTCACAGCACTCCAACAACACTGGTCACATGACCTTTGGATATCTCAGGATGGAGGTGTTACAACCCTTCTGGCCCTTCTGACATCTCAACATCTTTCAATACTACCAACCATGGCGTCCTTCTAGATTAGCTTAGGGATTTCTTGAAACCCACCACTGTTTTACAGTACAATTTTAAGCATGCCAATTCATAAGACAGGGGGCTTACTCCTAAGTCACTGTGTACAAAATTGCAATCATAGGCAGCAATTCTCAATACTAGCTAGGACAGGGGTCTCAACCGCCAGGCCGAGGCTCACTACTTGGCCATGGCCTATTCATAAGTGGGCCATGTGAGTGGCAGGCCAGAGTGCGCCCATATATGCATCAACTTGCATGAACAGCAGACCAACAGGCACTCTCACACACATGCATGCTGGCCCATTCACTACTCATGCAAGTCAGGCTGTACACGTGAGTGTACCAGCCTGCCACTCATACAAGTTTCCCTCTCTCTCATCAGCCAGGCCACAAAGCTGCAAAGGTTGAGGAATGCTGAGCTAGAGATCACTTTTCTCTAACCTGATGACTTTCAGATGTAGTATGCCTGTATCTTCCAGCATCCCTACCACCTATAGTTATTCTGAGCAGACAAGAATAAGGTCAATTGTAAAGTTCCAGTTCTATGTTCATTTATTTACTCCATGAGCTCTGAATACAAATATGTAGCACTGGACTGTAAATGGCCTTTTGCAAAGGACCCAAATAATTTCTGCATTGCTATTCATACACTAAGTTCTATTTAATATAATTTAAGAGTTAAAACTTTTTTAAAAATTCTTGTATAAATTATTTACTGTGCTCATTTTGGAAACTAGTGGTAATTACAGTGACTAGTTAATTATAACTTCAACGGAACTTGACAACAATGCTAATAATGCAGTTGAAGAAAAGTGTGTGGTTGATCTTAATTGGAGGAGATGACATTATTTACTAGAATAAGTGATGGTACATAATCTCACATTCCTAATTATCACTGACAAACCAACATAAAAAGGGGGAGTCTTCATTCTTTCAGCTGAAGCCTCCAAATATTATTCGCTGCACATCTGAACTATTCAGAATTTGTATTAGGTGTAGCAGGCAGGTCAACATTTTGGTTTTTAAAGCAAACATTTCTTATCCTATCTAATCTTAATTCAATTTATTAAATTCCATTATGTGATGACCTAGTAAATACACAGATTTTTACTAGGCTTATCAAATCCTCTGTTCCAGAGGTTAAGACTAATTTGAAGCATAATACAGAACTCTTATCAAACTGGTGCCCTCTAGGAATACCTAATTAATAAGACCATGCAAGTTATAATAACTGGACTCAAGCAAGAGTTTAGATAAACATCACACTGCATCTTGGAACAGTTCTATTTTTTATTTCTAAAGTACATCTCTTAAAAATTATCATGTTTTTGACATCATGTCAAATTTGACATCAAGAAATTTGCATTTCTTATACCACTCACTTTATTTTTATTTATAATTCTTATTTCTAGTTCACTAGCTTCTATTGTCCCCACAATAATTGAAGAAGCCACTTCTTGATTTGATGAAGGCTTTTAAATCTTTCCCCCACTTATTATTAAGAATACCATTATTTTGTAGGATCAGAGTTAATATATAAAATTGCAAAACTTGGATGTACAGAGAGGATAAACAAAGCATTGGAGAAGTTTTTTTTAAGGATGATGTTTGCCTTTAATCAAATCCTTTCATTCACAAGTTTATTGCTTTGTGATTAGGTTGGAGGGTGGAGTGATAAACAGTCTTTTAATTGTTGATTAAATAGCCTTTATTAATTGACCCAATTCCAGCTCATAATGGTGGAGAGAATGATGCTTTAATGATAATGATGCTTTTCCTCATTATTTTTTAAATAGAAAATAAGTATTACTGGAATGTCTAAAAAGAAAATAAAAATAAAAAATTTAAAAACAGGAAAAAATATAATCATATCTTGAGTGAAAAGAGACATAGGACAATTTAAGAGGTTTATTTAAGGAACTGTTCACAATGATTTCTGCCAGTAATTACCCATCAACATTAATGAGGAAGATAGTAGGACTGGATTTATTTGTGTAAATAAAGAACTTGACCAGAAATAAAGGCTTTGTTAAATAATACGTAGGGTATATGATGCTATGTATGTTTCTGCAACTTCCTTTCCCTGTGGGATACAAAGTGAGATTCTATCTCTAAACAACTCTGGTGTGAAGCAGCAATTATGAGTCTTAACCCTGAATGACACTTTAAAAAAATAGCTTGACTTAGCTGATAAATATTTTTTAATATTTTTTTTATAATTATAATTTTCATAATTATTTTTAAATAATAATTTTCATCTCTTTTCTTCTCAAGTTGCTATAGCATTGCTGCACTGTTCAAAGCATTTTATGCTATATTAACAGAACAATCTATTCATATAATTTTTGAATTTACCCCAAAAGAGTTGGCATGATAGATCTGTTCATTTGGGGTAGCTAATACCTCAATTTTTGTGCTGATATTTTAGCTAGACAGAATATGTTTTCCCAAACCTTCATCTGAATGTGAACATAGCCCACCACAATGTGTGCTGTATTGAAGCTGTTTTTGTTCTGGATTTCAACTGATATGAAGATATTCATTTGCCTTGAAAACAAGGTTTTGTCAGTGAGCTTAGGGACACCATTAGGAGTTGATCAAGTAGCTGGATTATTTAACAATAAACCATCAATGGAGACCCAACCCGTTAATTGACCAGTTGTTTAGTTCAAAAATGGTCTTTTTTACACAACTACAAAGATTTATAGAATTTGCTCCAGTGAAAAAAGTGTAGAGCAATAGAGCAATATTTGCAAACTACTGGTTAGTCCCTGTCTTTTTCTCTGCTAATTTTAAATTTTTGTTTAATAGTTATACCTCAGAAAAGCAAAACATTTGCAAAGTCAGTATTGAGTATTTTGGGGTTTTTTTTTTAATTAAACAAAAATTAAACATTCATAGAAAAAAGACATTTGTGAAATAGCTACATATTTTTTAGAATAATCAAACTGGGTATCATTTTACATTTTATAAAAAGTATTTCCTTTTTATTAACACATGCACTTTATTGCAATTCTTCCTATAATATAGGAATCTCCTCAGACTGTTTGCCTTCCCTTGGATAAGGTCTCATGGACCTTAAATGGATCAGATCTAGATCGATTGAAGCTGCACAGTGATTTAAGGCTAATTCCCTGCTTGACTCCTCCTACCTGGCTGGCTGGGCATTTCCCAACAAAAAGATATGTAAACAATATGAAGCATATGCATCATTTTTAGTTCAATTGATGTAGCCAAATTTAAGCTTGTGCTTAATACTAACTGAGATCAGTTTGGTGTTTTTTTAAAAAAAATGTGTGTGTGTGACTTCATTTTTATAATACAAAATATGAAATGTATTACAAGATATAATATTAAAATGCTTGTGGGCAGGACACTAATTTGTTGCGCTCTATTACTGTTGACCCAAACTGATCTCTGATCTATTGAGACTTACAGATTTGTCACAGGGAAGTGAAGCTTTTTAGAATTCAATTCTATTTTTCTGACCTTTGAAATTCCTAAAAAATCATTTACACACATCCACATACATGCACACAAATCATAGATTAAAGTAAGATCAATGATATGAAGACACAATCCAGTTCCAATTATATTTTCAGGAGGGCATTGCATTTCATTACCTTGCTGCCAATTATTCTTTTCTACTTGTTTAACGTTGACATGAATGTAGAGTGCATGCCCATAATTTACACACAAGTGTGCTCTTTGACTAATGGGTTAAATTAAAGATGCCAGTGATGAGCTTTAACACATTTTGAATTAATTCCAGAAGAGTACTTCTATTTTAGTAGGTGATGGCAAAGATATACTATAATTTTAGCATTGATTTTACAGGTTAAGTTTGTATCATAATACATTGACATTGTACTTTATTCAAGACTTGCTTTGGGGTGATGCTGTATACAGCACTAAATAACAGGCTAATAAAAATAGTTCAGATAAATTGCTTTCCAACTTTCCACTGACTTGGGTTTTCCATTATATTTTTCTAAGTCTGACACCTGAATTAAAGATTAATCAACACACTTTAATGAATTGTCTAAACCATACATAACACAATTACAAGCCTACTAATACCATGTAGATGTTGCTCTCCCTCTCCCTCTCCCTCCCCCCATTCCTCCCACTCTCTCTCATTCATATATATATATATATATATATGTAGATCTTTGGTTGTTCGGGTTTTCTCCCGCGTAAGATTTGAAGTATCTAGGCAACGTTTCGATGAAGTCTCATTCATCATCTTCAGGCTTCTGTCTCCAGCTCTGTGCTTCTCAGAGTAATGGAGATTGCAGCTGCTTCCTCCTTTTAACTGCCAGTGGGGTGGAACTTGATTGGGTGGGGGCTTGGCTGTGTTCTGATTGGGTGGGGGTGTGTTCTCATTGGTAGGGGTTTGGCTGTGTTCTGATTGGTTGGGGGTTAGCCGTGTTCTGATTGGTTGGAGGCGTGTTCTGTTCAGGAGGGGGCTTGGTTGTGCTCAGGATAGTTTTAGTTGCTGGGGATTTGAGCTGGAGAGTTGTGATCTTGCTGTTTGGCTTCTAGTTCGTGGTCCTGCTGCATCTTCATAGTGGGTGTTGGTTTGCTTCATGTATGGCTCAGAGGGGTTTGAAGTGGGTAGTGATGCAGCTGCAGTGCAGCTTCTGGTCCATGGTCGTTTCTCATTTTCTGAATGGGTGGGAGTCTGTTTTCTACATGGAAGTGTGGTGGTGGCATCTGTGTGGCTCTCATGGGTGTGGGTCCAGTGTCCTTCTTCATGTTAGGTACTCGTCTGTTCATGAGGGCGGGTTTCCAAATGGCTGGAAGGCGGGAGGTGTCATCTCGTTTGTTCATGCTGTGTGGCGTTTTTCTATCTCTATGGCTTCTCTGATTATTCTGCTGTTGAAGTGTTCGGTTTTGGCGATAGTTCTGGTATTTTTAAAATCAATTTCATGTCCTGTGGCTTTGAGGTGTTGGACCAGGGAAGAGGTCGTTTCTTCTTTTTGATTGAGTTCTTATGTTCTTCGATGCGTGCGCTTATTCTTCTGTTAGTTTGTCCAATGTATGTGTTAGGGCAGGCTGTGCAGGGATTTCGTATACTCCTTGGTTTTCTAATTGATTTTGTCTTTGGGGTTTCTTAGGATGGTGGATATTTTTGTTTGTGCAGAATGCTGTTTTGATGTTGTGTTTTTGGAGGATCTTGCTAATTTTGTCTGTAGTGCCTTTTATATATGGGAGGAGGGCTTTTCCGTTTTCTTGTTCTCTGTCTTGGATTTTGGTTGGGGCTTCTTTTTGGATTAGGTGGGTAATCTTCTTTCTTTGGAATCCATTGGCTGTAAGTACGTTGGTGAGAGTGTGTAGTTCGGTTTTTGGTGTTGTTCATCGGCTAAGTATTTTGTTCTGGAGATGAGTGTCTTGGCTACGGAATTGATCTGTGCTGGGTGGTGGTGTGAGAGTGCATGTAGATAGCGGTTAGTATGTGTTTTCTTCTGGTAGATGGTGTGTCCTAGGGAGCCATCGGATCTTTGTATACCAAGACATCTAGGAAGGAAGTTGATTGTTGGCTTCTGTTTCCATGGTGAATTGTATTTTGGGGTGTAGACTGTTGAGGTATGTGAGGAAGTTGTTCAGTTTTTCTTTCCCGTGTGGCCAGATTATGAAGGTGTCATCTACGTATCTGAGCCAGAGTTTGGGTTTGTGGTCGTATTTTTCTAGAGCTTGTGTTTCAAAGTGTTCCATGTAGAGGTTTGCGATGACAGGTGAGAGGGGTGATCCCATAGGTGCTCCTTCTATTTGTTTGTATTTTTGTCCATTGTAGGTGAAGTAAGTATTGGATAGGCAGTGGTTGGTTAGATCTAGGATGTGCTTGGGGGGTTGTATTTGTTTTGGATGGCTGTCAAGGCTTCTTTTATTGGCACTTGGGTGAAGAGGGATGTGACATCGAAGCTTACTAGTAGGTCGCTAGGTTGTAAGTTTTGTTTCTTTATGATCTCGATGAACTGGAATGAGTTTCTTACGTGTGAGTTGATGGATTCTGCATAGGGTTGTAGTTGTTTGGCAAGAAATTTGGCCAGGTTTTGTAGAGGTGAGCCTATGGAGCTGACTATTGGTCTGAGTGGGGTTCCTTCTTTGTGTATTTTGGGGAGACCATAAAGCTTGGGGCATCTGGATGATTTTTCTCTGGGTATGATTCCTTGCTGGATTTCTTCACTGATGGGGGAGGCTTTTATTTTGGATTTGGTAGTTTTTTCTAGGTAGGTGGTATATATAAAAGGCACTACAGACAAAATTAGCAAGATCCTCCAAAAACACAACATCAAAACAGCATTCTGCACAAACAAAAAAAATATCCACCATCCTAAGAAACCCCAAAGACAAAATCGAATTAGAAAACCAAGGAGTATACGAAATCCCCTGCACAGCCTGCCCTAACACATACATTGGACAAACTAACAGAAGAATAAGCGCACGCATCGAAGAACATAAGAACTCAATCAAAAAAGAAGAAACGACCTCTTCCCTGGTCCAACACCTCAAAGCCACAGGACATGAAATTGATTTTAAAAATACCAGAACTATCGCCAAACCGAACACTTCAACAGCAGAATAATCAGAGAAGCCATAGAGATAGAAAACGCCCACACAGCATGAACAAACGAGATGACACCTCCCGCCTTCCAGCCATTTGGAAACCCGCCTCATGAACAGACGAGTACCTAACATGAAGAAGGACACTGGACCCACACCCATGAGAGCCACACAAGATGCCACCACCACACTTCCATGTAGAAAACAGACTCCCACCCATTCAGAAAATGAGAAACGACCATGGACCAGAAGCTGCACTGCAGCTGCATCACTACCCACTTCAAACCCTCTGAGCCATACATGAAGCAAACCAACACCCACTATGAAGATGCAGCAGGACCACGAACTAGAAGCCAAACAGCAAGATCACAACTCTCCAGCTCAAATCCCCAGCAACTAAAACTATCCTGAGCACAACCAAGCCCCTCCTGAACAGAACACGCCTCCAACCAATCAGAACACGGCTAACCCCCAACCAATCAGAACACAGCCAAACCCCCTACCAATGAGAACACACCCCCACCCAATCAGAACACAGCCAAGCCCCACCCAATCAAGTTCCACCCCCACTGGCAGTTAAAAGGAGGAAGCAGCTGCAATCTCCATTACTCTGAGAAGCACAGAGCTGGAGACAGAAGCCTGAAGATGATGAATGAGACTTCATCAAACGTTGCCTAGATACTTCAAATCTTACGCGGGAGAAAACCCGAACAACCAAAGATCTACATATAAATACCCATGAGAACCTCAGAAAACAAATATATATATATATATATATATATATATATATATATATATATATATATATATATATATATATATATTCTTAAGTTTTCAGGGTACTTACATGTTTAGCATTCAGCTTTGTTTGGGTATTTTCCCGTCATTATAGTTGTGCTTTTAAAGTTGTAGCAACGTTTCGGCAGAATCTCATCTGCCATCATCAGCCTGAAATGTTGCTACAACTTTAAAAGCACAACTACAATGACGTGGGAAAATACCCGAACAAAGCTGCAAATTTTTCCTTCCATTCAATTATGTGCAATTTTCAGAGGGAGCCTGGAGAAGTTCCTGCAGTTTTCTTTTCAAAAGTGGTTTGCCACTGCCTCCTTCCTAGGGCTGAGAGAAAGTGACTGGCTCAAGGACACCCAGCTGGCTTTGTACCTAAAGTGACACTAGAACTCACAGTTTCCTGTGTAGCCTGGTGTAACCTACATTCAAACTGCTCTCATTTGAGAGCATATTCACCTTTAAAACAATCTAACTCATTTGAACAATATCATTAATTTCCACAATGCTTCACAGATATTTTGGGTTTCTTTCAAAATATATATAAACACATTCACACCAGTGGTGGGATTCAAAAAATTTTTAACAACCGGTTCTGTAGGCATGGCTTGGTGGGTGTGGCAGGGGAAGGATACTGTAAAATCTCCAGTCAGAGGTGGTATTTGCCGGTTCTCCGAACTACTTAAAATTTCCACTAATCATTCTCCAGAACTGGTCACAACCTGCTGAATACCACCTCTGATGCACACTAGAAGCCCATTACACAAAATCATAATTATATAAATAATAAAATACTGCTTAGCAAATTGTCAAGTGGAAAGGTAAGATAAAGGATAGATAGATAGATAGATAGATAGATAGATAGATAGATAGATAGATAGATAGATAGATAGAGATCTATCTATCTAAATAGATAGAAGGAAAAATTCAGGCATTTTTTCCACACGAAAAATATAACTGATAACAATGCAGTAACCTTATAAAAAACTGTTTTTCTCTAGTAATTTTCAAGGCATGTGGTTTATAATAGTATAAAATTTTATTAAACCCTTACACAATAAAATTTATTATAGGTACTAATAATTAAGAAGCATGCTTAATAGTTAAATAAAGTATGCTACCTTTATTAAAATATACTAAACTCTAGTTTTACTTGTATCACTATTTTAAAAAATACAATAAATGTGACTGTATAACAATACTTCCAAAGTGTAACTGTGATAGCAGTTCCATTTTCTAACCAGTTAAACTTATCTTAATGGTTTAAAACATTAACAAACAAGGAAGTCAATATAACATAGTCTGTTCTGCCATAAATCAGAATGAAATGATATATGAACTAGGCAGAATATTTGAGACTGACTAGTTTATTAATTTCATCTTCAAATTAATGCTAGTATGTCATTCTGATAAAGTATTTTCTTTGTTAAAATTGTGTTCCATCTTTTACATGTATTTAATCTATTCTCCTTTTTAATCACATTTCCGATGATATAAATCAAGGATCTAATTTTGTTGAAAACTCAGTGACAATTAATTCATTTGCAAAATACTTTAATTATTTTTAACTGAAATGAGAAAAATATAAATGGAGCATATTCAGAACACCATTTTCAGAAACCCTGTAATCCGAAATTCTAATGTTCCTTTAAGAAAACCAGCGTCTTGAAATACAGCACTTTCCAGTTGTTATAGGTGAAAAATTAAGTGGTAAAGTATTTATTTGCTACAGGACCTTGTAACAAGTGCACCAAGCACTGATTGCCACTTTAGCTGCAATTTATAAAGTTCTAGGGGACACAGTAACACAGAGGCTTAATGACACTGGAGAGACTGAGCAATTGCCAGCACTCTGGGAGTTTGAGTCCAGTTCTATGGGATAGGATGAGCTCCTGTGTCTTATACCTAACTCCTGCCCACCTAGCAGTTTGAAAGCATTGTTTGTGAGTAGATAGACAGGTACCACCATTTCGGTGATTTGATACTGCTGGCTGCATTCTGCACAGGGAACTGGAACCAGCGCTGGATCTGTCCGTATGCAACTGGTGGAGGAGTGATTGAGGAAAGTCCAGGATGTATCAGGTTCCTATGAGAACCCTGTCGAAAGCTAGTTCATTCTCTTGTGATACGACTGTCGGCTACCAGAACTTCTACTGTATACTAACATTGTAGCCTGGTTTTGCTATTATTATTAATTTGAAATGAAGTGGATTATGGGTGTTAAATATCATCAAGCTGATTGTTGATGAAATAGGTTCAACTTATTTAGTAGCCTGGCATAAAATGCAACCATTATATTGCAGTTCAAAAATCCAAGAAACCTTATGAAGTACTAGTACTTTATGTCTTAAATAGTATATTGTAAGGGGATAAAGTCCTACAGTCAAAGTCCCAAACAGTGTTATGGTGGGAAACATAACCATATGCCCATTTTTTTTAGGAATTCAAGCTATCAAAAACCAAAGGGAAATATGACAAGTTTCTATTCTTTCCCAAGTATATTTTAGCAACAAGCAATAACTCTAATTATCCAAATCAGATAGAAACAGTTGCATGCCTTTTTCCCTTCTGGAACATTTAGTTGAAGTCTGTGGTCCTGTCCAGGCACAAACCACATATTTCTCCTCAGCTATTGATTGGACTTCGCTAATGGCCTGACTTATGGCTATTGGAAAAGTAATCACTCTGTTGAATGCAATACAAGTATGTAAAATGGTAGTGACAACAAAATATATGGAGATAAATTATGTTTTTATTTTTATTATCATGTGTTATTATTCAATTAATCATTTGTAGATAGCCCATAAGGGGACATGTATATCTTCTTTTTCCTGGGCCACTAACTGATGTCAGCTGCAATGCAGTGTTCGGTTGACAATTTGGCAACTCAATCAATATTTAAGTAATTTATGATCAGCTTCAAAGAATCATATCCTATTGATTGACATGCCAAATGTTTGGCAGCCTAAGAAATTATGGGTCATTCAAATTGCTGCCTTCCCACAAGTTCAATTAACCATCTTTATGTTGATGTAATTAAAACAGCAGTGGCATCTGAAATTTATCAAACATGATAGGCCAAGTAAGATAGCTTTCTAGAGTGCTAAAAATAACTTTATGCTACAAATTGTAAACATTTATTTTCAAAACATTACTGAATTTGGGTAAGTAGAGACACATTTAGTCATTCTCTTTTCTTATTTCTCATAAGAAATTACAATGTTTAATTCATTCATTTTGACTGTCATATGCAATAATTTCAAATGTTACCAGTGATGCTTTGTTTCAAGAGAGTACAAACTCCCAAGATAAGCTGTTGTGAAAAGTCAAGTCACTTCATTTGGTCTTGCCAAATTTTTATCCCCAACAAGCTTTGGGGAATATTTGGTAAAAGCTCACTTTTCTTTCCTTTTTTCTGGATTGGATTTGCTGGCATTCTGGAGATTTTCCAATATATGTCCCAGGTTTTACATGTAGCTCTCAGAATCATTTTCTGCGATCTACCGAATTAATTTGTAAGTTCTAAGGATGATGCCCATCAGAACATTTGTATGTTGGCCTACATGAAGCAAGCCATGAAAAGAAGTGGTCTGATCTCAGCAGGTCTCCTGGCAAGAGTAGGACTTGCTTAGCTGAACTAGGCAGCCATTGTCCTAAAACCTTCCATGTTAAGAACTGCTGCTTTCTAAAATTCTCTCTGCTCTCATATTTCATGTCAGGCAGGGCTTCTGAGATGGCATTGGGGCCTTTGGACAAGGAAGACAGGCCAGATAGCTCAAGTATTAGCGGAATGCCCTAAAGAGGAAATAACAAAGCAGCTGAGGAAGAGGGCTGAGATCACCTCTGTGCTGTGTAAGGAGTGGGACAGGCAAAGTGAAGAAGTCTGTTGCCTTAACCACTATACTTGGCTCCCTTTCTCTCTACTGGGGCTATGCAAAGCATTTAAAAGTTTATGTATTTCATAGAAGCATTGGCACAGGCCAAGTGTCTCTACTCAAAGATTTGAAATAGGCCTGTCCTCTGGAAGGCTGGCTCAACTGCTTCAAGATCATCTCCACAAGCATATTTATTCCAACCAGTTCATTTACCTGTCAGTCCTAGCAGAAGACAGGGAAAGCCTTTGAAAAGGTTTTGTACTGTCTAATATACGCTTTCATCTGTCATCTGTCTGACATTGGTCTTTCCGTCCATCTATCCATCCATCTATCTATCCACTAACAATTACTAAAGTTCTATGGTTGGACTGCAAACTTACTTAACATTATTCAATGGAAAAACAATAGAATATAATATTATAAAACATATCATGCTATTATCCCACTGTAATGCACAAAAAAAGAACTATGTGTGCCAGGTGTGCCTCCCCAAGGAATGTCTTCCACAAATGCCTTCCATATATGGGAAGAATCTCTTTTATATATTCAACTTTGAACTGCAGCTCAATTTTGCCAATGGCACATTTTTTCTGGGTAATACAAAAGCACACATCTTCAGTCTTTTTTAAAGGAAAAAACTGACCCTGCCAGGAGAAAATCCAGAACATTTCTCTTCCTACCTGAAATGCTGATTTTTTTCCCATTATCATTTTTGGAGCAAAATAAATTATGTAAAAGAGACATTCCAAACTACTAAAACCCCTGCTCCCTGTTGTTCCTATAAAGTCCTCTCAAGCCTTTATATTGAATTATGATGAAAATTTGAGGATGAAAAACCTGACTAAGCTTAGAAATAGAAAGCATAGTCAGAAATAATGTCCTTAGATCCATAATCATAAAATCTTATATCAGAAGAGGATACTAGAAAATGATACACAGTTATTAAAAATTACGGCAAAAATTGGGACAAGGAGATATATCTGGATTTTTAAATATGCTATTATTGGACTAAATTTCTTTTTTTGGTTTAAAATCTTACTAATTAAGTTAAATCTAACACTAAAAGTTCAGTATGTTTGCAGAATGTCAGAAAAATGATATATTTAGAGTCCTACTACGGTAATAATAGCCAATCTCTTTCAGAGATACAGTATCTGTTTTAAATATCTATGGCCACATTCCCATAAAAAAAACCAATGCATACGCAAAATAAAGATATATTCTTCAAGCACAGCCAAGGGACTTTAAGAAATGCTATAAATAATGCAAGCACAAGAAGCTTAGAGCTACTAAGCAATTGAATGACAAGGAAGGTCTGGTAGCTGTGCAGATTTGCTAGCACCTCTAATTTGGAAAGTGAGAGGAAAAGAAAAGAAGAGAAGAGAAGAGAAGAGAAGAGAAGAGAAAAGAAAAGAAAAGAAAAGAAAAGAAAAGAAAAGATATATATAACAACAGTACTGAGGTTGATGGATTTACAGAAAAAGATGTAAATATAAGTTACACTTTTAAGGTTATTTAGCAATCAATTCCTATTAACAAGGAAAGTGATTATAAATACATAAAGCTATTTCAGACTAGGATACTTTATTAAAAGTATTTTGGTTTAATATCTATCTATTTAATCAGTCTTATAGACACGATGACATTGGCATTTCAGATTCTGAAAGACTTATGATGTTCTTCTGCAGAAATCTATTTTGCTTTAACAGTATATTTAAAGGTTGCTTAAAATCAAGAAAGAAAAATGTACTTTAGATCCAAGTTGTATGACATGAGATAGTGAAAATCATAGAAGATTCTACAGAAGCAGTACCTAATCTCGCTCTTTAAAAAGTCAGCTTTGAAGATATCTAGTTTCTAAGATCCTGCACATATTTAGCAGATTCCTTTCCTCTATGTTATCTGCTCTTTTCATATGAATTACTTATGACAATAAAAAAAAATAGTAAATCTATTCTGATCCCAAAATTAATAGACCTTGCATACAAAAATTTCTGCATCTAGACATTGGAAAGTTTTGCTGTACTTCTTGAAAATGCATCACTGTGCTAGCAAAGCCGATTGAATTGTGTTTCATAATATTAACAGGTTAATATTTTTAATCCATTTTCTTTTTAAATGATATCACTTTGTAGGAAACAATGTATTAATTTGATGCTTAATAATTGCATTGTTACTCTGAAACCAATTCCCTGACAAGGATGTAATGTGCCTCCAAAGACAAACCAACAAACAAAACTTGTTTATAGATTCTTCATAGTAGTCAGTAGGAATCATCATGTAACAGGTTTTCAAACTTCCTTCAGATTTAGGTTAGATCAAGCACCTTCCATATTTGTCTGAATCAAATTAGACTGCACAGTACTCTCTGAGCTTGGTTTTTTCATGCAGACATCATTACCTGAAGAGAAATATCTTCAGTGCTGGAAGAGAGTGGAAATTGGTCTCTAGTTATAGACAATAGCTTGTCTTGACAATATTGGTGGGGATGATGTTTTCACCTCGGTAGTTCTTTGACTAGACAGTTGTTTATTGCTTGATTGTTTGTTTGTCTGGCATTAATCTTGGTATTAATTTTTGCTTGTCTGGGTGTTGATTGATGGCCAGGACATGTTTTGGTATTTTTGCTGCCTTTTGGGGTTTGATTGGTATTTTTTTGCCTCTTTTGAATGGGCTGTAAATGCTCTTTATCTTCATGCTATATGCTATATCTATCTGCTATATGCTATATCATAGTCTGTATAAACAGAGAGCAAATCCCATTCCATTCTATCTCTGAAGATGTTATTTAGTTAGAATTAGATAATGAAATGTCTGCATGAAAAACACTAAGGATTCCATAGTTCATATGTTCTCGTCTACCAGTATTAAATTAGACTTATTTCTGAATAACTGTTTTCTTAATCACTTAATTTTGAATGTTTTTAATATGTAGTCTACTGTATGCAATGACTCCAAGCAGATAGTTTAATACTGTACTTTGTGTATCCATACAATAATTAGTGTTTCTTCAGCCACACTTTTATTTTTTGTTGATGCCTGACATTTTAGACACTGATAGGAAATACGTAAGTCTCCAGAAGTCTGAACAGTCCCAGCTGGTAAGGCATAGGGAAGAAATCCTGAGAATTGTAATTTGAAAGCACATTTGTATTTCATTTTTGTTTTAGTGGCATATGGGGCAGGGAAAAATGTCCTCTGTTTTCCTCATGATTTCTAGGTTTAGAGTCTAAAGAAGTAGGTCTGTTGGAAAGATACACAGTAATTTGGTAATTAGAAGCTATTGTCCAACTATATAAAGGATAGTTGGACAATAGAGTCCTCCAAAGCTTGGTTTCAGATCATCTGACATAAAAAAAAGTTTGTAAAAGAGGAATTTGTGAAAAGATGGTGTTTATATAGTGCATAGTATGACGTATTGAATTTATTTCTTGGTGCTTTTCTACAAAAATGACACTTCAAATAGCTCATTAAATCACTAGTGGTTTTTCTCCCAGTAGAGAGAATTGGATTTGAAGTTTTGTTTTCAACTCAAGTTTCCATCAGCTAACTTTGCTGCCTAAAATCACAGTTACTACCATTACAGAAATGCTGAATGCTATTTGCTGCCATCAATCTCTGCACCTCCATTTCAAACACTTGTGCCTGGAGCATCGATGCCAGAAGAATTCTTATTTTCCAACCAACCAAGCATAGCTGGTGCAAAAAAGTCCCTAATTAGGGAAATTGGTGAATACGGTAACCCTACATTAAGTTTAAAATAAAGTGTACATATAAGATTGCCCCATGCTATACAGTATAAACCTATCTGGCTATGCATGAAAAACGAATGGATTCTCACAACAATCTCCTTTGCTGCCTACATTATTTGTTCTCATCAGGAAGAAATAAATTTAGCTACATATTGTTTTGCCAGATTTTTTTTGTTTTTAACAACATGGTAATATCAGAATATCAGTATAAATATACATGCAATTGTCAGCTAATATTGTGGTATGATTTTCGCAGTGCCTAAGGCAACAGATCAGTATTGTCAGAAGGAGGAAAAATAATGCGGAAAGAAATACATTAAAAAGAAGAATTTCCAAATGCTTTTTTAGAGCTGTGTCACAGAATGGGCTCATTATCAACATGTGGTCCTGTACAGTTGAATATGAATAAACTAAATGCTGTATATTTCAGCAATGCCATATGCTGCACATATGGACTTACAGAAAAAAAAAACCTGCAATGCCAAATGGAATCTGCATTTGAAAGCAAGTAGACAATCACTATAAATGCCACAAATGAGGAGGAACTGGATTCCTCAAAAATCTACCAAAACAAAAAACACAGCACAGGGCAAGTCAGCATTGTTATCCTTGCATTTACAAAAACTGTGGCTGAAGTTCTAAATTGCACAAGCACTCATACCAGACTTTCCATGGACAGATCCTCTGATTTATTGCAGAGTTTCTCTATGATCTGCAATGGTTGTCACTAGTTATTGAGAGGACCCTTGAAAAGCTGTGTGCAGGTTTTAGGGTACCAAAACAGGTAATCCCAGTCTTTGATGGTTAAACATCAACATGATGATGATGATGATGATGATGATGACGACGATGATGATGTTATCCATTCAGTTGTATCCAACTGTTGGAGATTCTATGGGCCAGTTCTCTCCATATCTTCCAATCTTGCATTGCTTCTTTGAGATATTCTACACTCTGGCTGTTGTCAGCTTTGATGATATCCAGCTACCATGTTCTTTGGTGGCCTGGTTTCCTTTTACCACTAACTCTTCTCTACATAATTGCTTTCTTTAGTGAATTCCACTGCATAACGTGGCCAAAATAAGTGGAACAGTTTTGTAATTTTGCCTTCCAAGGAAGGTGTTGTGTGCTCCAGTACTTGCTTCAGTCACCTTTGTTGTTCAAGGAAAACACAAACTACACTTCACTATCACCACTCTAACCATGATGTTAGAGTTCATAGTTTGGGAAATAAATAATCTGAGATGCTGGCAGATATGGACGCAGAAGGATTCTTCTAATGTATTTTTCTCTCAAAACTAGAATGTCTTCTCTCTCTCACTCTCTGTCTCTGTCTCTGTCTCTCTGTCTCTCGCTCACACACACACACACACAAACACACAGAGGGGGGGAATTCTGAAGCGCCATAGATTTTCTGGGATACATCCTTTGCTTTTTATATGAAGTAGTTCGTTGTTGTATTCTATAAACTACTCTGAAATGTTTGAAGAGGAAAATAAATAAATAAACAAAAAACAGCATTTGGATTGGGTCATTTTCAGCTATTTTATGCATCGGGAATTGCATAATGTGTTTGGCTAAATATCTTTCTTAAGTGTATGTTTACATGCAGCCAATCAGATAAATTTATGATAATAATCACACTTGATTATCTTTGCTCAGGATTCACCTGCAAAAGTCTACCCAGGAATAACTTTAGCATTGGAAATTGATCACATGTGAAGCAGTCCACACAATACAACTGACTTTTGTAAGCATGCTCAGTTATGAATAGAATTACCTGACTGTCAGTCATCTTATTTTAAAATACCTATGTTGCAAAAACCGTATGTGTCATTATAGATTTAGCAGTACTAGCAACATCCTCTTTTGTGAACCAAGGAGGCAATAAGACTAATTAACACTCACTAGGGAACCTGAAATAATGATCCCTCTCTCTTTGGAGAGCCAATTACCCCAAATATTCACATTAACTACTTAGTGCTTCTTTGAAAGAACTGTCTTGATTTCTTCTTTTCTTTTTAATTTAAAGCATTATATAACATGTAGCATCACGTTATAAAATGTTATGTCACATCCTGACAGGATACAGCTAAGGGTATGATGAATACATTGGGAGCAATCTGAAATCTGCTAAAATTAATAAAGAAATGAACTTTACTTGGGTAAAGAAAGCTTGGGTGATATCTTCAGCTCCCAATCACTGGTGAGAACACATCAAAATAAAGTTGTCTACCACAGTGTGTCACTATTGCTTCTCATAGAAGTATGGAATACAATATCCTTTCTCTCTATGGAGGAAATAAATAAGGGATGCAATATACAAACTGAAACCTACATTTATTGTCTTACTTTTCCATCCTTATATGTAATCTCATGACCTTGAAGGCACTTTCAGAAAAGGCTTTGAGGTGTCCTTGGTGCTCTCTGAGCTTGGCTGTTTTCTTGCAGATGTCTCAGTATCCAAACTGAGTAACACCATCAGTGCTAGAGAAAGTATTTACAATTCCTGATAAAATTATCTTTGCAGCAAACAGCCTGGTTAGCTTCAGCACAGCCTGATTTAGCATGAGCAGCTGATTGGTAGTTGGATCAGCCTCCCGGAATACCACCAATCAGTTGTTCCAGGCTGCAGTGATCACTACCACCCATTGCCACAGCTGCCACCCATCATCACCGCTGCCTAATGCTGCCTCTATGCACCCCATTTTTGGCCTCCATGCATCCTGTTTTGGGCATCTTCACACCCCGTTTTTGGCCTCCGCATGCCCCATTTTTGGCCTCTGTGCACCCTGGTTTTGGCCTGTTCCAGGTGGCAGGGATCAGTGGTGATTGGCAGCGGCAATCCCCACAGCCTGGAAAATGGGATGCACAGAGGCCTAAAATGGGGCACGCGGAGGCGGCAATAGGCAGTGGTGGTGATGGGCGGCAGCAGCAGTGATGGGCAGTGGCAATCCCTGCAGCCTGGAATAGCTTATTGGCAGTATTCCAGGAACCAGATCCAACCAACAATCAGCTGCTTGTGCTAAATTAGGCTGTGAAGATGACCGGGCTGTTTTCTGTTTGCTGCAAGGAAGCAAATTGCTGGGAGACAGAGGTTGGAGAGTGGGGGCCGGTGGGTGGGCACGGCTTTGGCAACATTCACTCTATAAGATGCACAGACATTTCCATCCACTTTTTATAAGGGAAAAAGTGTGTGTTATAGTGCAAAAAAATGAAGTATATGGTTCAGGGTTGAACAGTGTAGTCCTTGGTGCTCTCTTAGCTTAATTACTTGCTTGTAGACATGTTTCATCACCCAACCTAGTACTTCATCAATGCTAGTGAGTACAAGTAATCCTCGACATATGAACACAATTGAGCCCAAAACTTATGTTCTTAAGTGAGATAGTTCTTAATTATGTTCTTAAATGAGATAGTTATTAAAATGCCCATTTATGACATTTCTTGTTAAGTGAATTTTAAAGCTGACACACTGCAGTTGTTAAGTTAGTAACATGGTTGTTAAGTGAATCTGGCTTCTCCATTGACTTTACTTGTCAGAAGGTTGCAAAGTAATCACATGACCTCGAAGTCCTGCAACCATCATAAATATAAACCAGTTGCCAAGCATCTGAATTTTGATCACATTGATTCTATGTGATTAATCACAACAGTTCTATGATACTGTGGCTGCACCCACTGGTCAAAAAGGGGTTTCCTGGAAGAAGAACATCAGAGACACAAGAATGGAGTTGTGGAGAAGAGCAACAGGATTCCAATAGATCATGGATCAAGCCCCAAGGAATGCCTGGGCTGCCAACATGGGGCCCACCCCAGGGAAGGTGGGGTCCTCCCCCATTGCAGGCTACTTTCAATTGGAACGCCAATCAGGTGGCAGTATTTTAGGGACAAATTATCAATCATTTAGATTTATATGGAAGAATGTATCCCTCTCATTGGGCGATGGTAGTGGCCATAATGGGAGTCTTGGAAGGGGAAGCCGGTGAATGGGTAGCTGATCTTCACAGGGTACGTTCCACAGCATTAGCAGATCTGGGTGTTTTCCTGGAGGCCCTACAGCATTGTTTTGAGGATGAATAGGCATGGGGATGCTGGAATGGCCATAAGTGTGAAAAATAGACATAAGTCCCTTTTTCCAGTGCTGTTGTAACTGTGAACAGTCACTAAATGATGATTGTATCAAGTACAACCTGTATGGGATTTGCTCCCTTCTTTGTATACAGTAGCTTATACTCCAACAACACTGGCAGGCCAAGCCACTGTATAAAAAGAAGGAGCAAACCTCATGCTCACTAGTACTGGCTATTCTCAGTAGTCAGGTGGTGAAACATCTACAAGCAAACAATCAACCTCAGAGAGACCCAGCCTTCAAAGTTCAACCCTGAACTACATATATTATTTTCTATTGATGCCTTTAGTCTTCTATGGGAATTTGTTGACATGCTATGGTGCTATTAGTATAATTAGTATAATTATGAAGAAAATGACACAACTGGGTTTGGGTTTGGGTTTAGGTTTGTTCCAGGTATCCATGATGGCATCATTTTCATGCTCTTTCGGGTTGTTTGTGGGAATCTCCTTCAGTATGCAACTATGGTCCTGCGACTCTGTCTCTGAGAAAGTGCAGTGTTATTGACCAGTATGGGTTGTAACTGAATAACAGCACATTTGAATGGCATGAATTGTGAGCTGTAGGTAGCAACCAGTGATGCTTTGTTGTTATGTTTTTGTGACCCGTCTTTTAAGAGGTTCTTCCTGAGAATCAATCTGATTGATTTGTCTATTGATCTCACTAGGTGAGTAGTTCAGATTGCTGAATGCCTGGTTAATTCCATCAGGTAAGATTCTTACAGAATTTGCTTTATTAAAATTCAGGGCAATGATTTCTTTGAATAAAAAAAAATCTCTACCACATATACCTAATAAAATAGTAAAAAATACAATACTTTTCTAGGATTATGAACAAAATAGGAAAATATTTCTTTTCTAACATGGAATGCAGTACAGTAACCATATTCTGGAGTTTCATTTGGACAATCTTGGAGCAACCTGTTTATGAAAACTGGAACCAGGAGAAGTGAATAGGCCAAGGCTACTAATCTCATTCTTTTCTTAGCAGTTCCTGGTCTTTTGTACTGATACATGCACACACACATGTGCATACACACACAGACACACACAGACACAGACACAGGCACACACACACACACACACAGGGTTCCCAGTACCTTCTATGCTGTATTTTGTTCATCTGACACTGATAACTCAGTAGACTTACTGACACTAGTCCTACTAACTAGCCTCTCCCCCACTCCCAGTCTTCCCAACACATTCCCTCTCTTTATCCGCATCTGATATCCCACTGTAGCACCTCCCACTGCCCTACCTGCTCCCTCAGTTTTTCAACTGAATTGTCTCCTTCATCCCCTCAGCTTCAACTCCTCCCCTCACCACAGTTGGTGTTCCATTATATTCTACCAACCAGCCCAACCTAGTCTGCTTAGAGCACATGCCTGGAGCGCATGCTTTGTGGGTGTTGTTTTAATTTTGCACGTACAGTATGGAGTATGGCTTAGAAAAATCTGATGGAAATTGACAAAGAAAATAAAATTAGAATTATATAAGGCTGTCAAGTAAAAACATTCAGGTTCAAATAGCATAACCCAGGCAAATACGATGGTTGGTGCCTCTCACTTCTAACAAATGAGCCAAGGTCATTTTCTCTCTGCAATTCCTGGCAATAGGCCACATGGTATCCTTAGGAGCACATGACCTTCTTCCTTCTATCTTGTTCAAGGGAGAAGCATTTAAACATATGCTTCACTTTTAACCTAAAGTGTACAGCCAGCTATGCTATGTGATTCTGTGGAATTTGTTGCTTTGTTATAAAGTTCTCTTTTTTAGATGGATTTGTGTAACGTGTTATTTATGAAGTGTATACAATTTAAAACCTTCATCCTGAATTATTATGAAGATGTTTATATGGCTGGGAAAACAAGCATATTTTCTGCATGTGTATGTTTTCCTACCACCTAACTGCAAAGATGGGAATTAATTACTTTTCAACACTGACTTTGTTCTCCAAACAAGTAAGAGAAACAACTAAATAAACTAAGTAGATGGCTTCCAACCTTCTTTTCAACAGATATTAACAAACCCATCATCTCCCCTCCTTCTTAACTATTCCAGAAATCCCTTTAGCCCCTTATTTAATTCCTACCTTTTTCAGTCATTAAACCCATAAATCATCATTTCACTTTTTTCTTCTTTTAGCAGACCTAAGGCTGGACTGCAAAACATGTGTTCATTTCCTGAAATAAGCATTAGACCAACTAAAATAAGCCTTTGAGCCCAAGCGACAAGAAGCCTGGTTACTTTTAGATGAATGTGGAACTGTTTTGAAGCCAGTCCAATAAAATAACTTTTAAGATAAAAATATGAAATTTCAAACCAGGAGAATGAAAGGTATTCCCCCTTCTATATATTACCTGCACACAGTTATAATTAGAGATAAGTGACTTTGTAAAACTACCATGCTTCCACTATTAACTTTTTATCCTAGGATTTAAGCTGAGGTAGGGATGGAGATTCAGAACTTATTTCAACTGTTGAAGGACTCGTTATCTTTGCCTCTGTTTCTCTTGCTGTCGATGTTTGACTTGGCCCTGCAACCTTTCCTATTCACTTTTGAACTTTGTCACTTTTAAACTAGAAAGTGAGGCATTATATTACTCTCTGGATGCAAATTATAACAGATAACAAGACTGCATCTTTATTTCTTGAAAAGCAGACATGAATTTGCATACAACTCCAGGCAGGGAGATTAATAGGTTAAAAGTAATAATAGGTAAATATTTATAGAATAAAATATTTTCATGTTTCATATTTTTTTACTATGATTCTCAAGTAGTTTCTCTCAATATGATATATGATTACTGCATTAGATTCTTACATCTATTCATCTCCACCTCATTGGAGAAAACACTTTCCACCTGTGACAAACTCATACTTCATGACATTTGTTAGATATTCCATGTACCCAAACTATTTAAAAATAGGGAGCATTTATTATTTTATGTTTAGATAATGTGTGTATGTGTATTCCATTTATCCTATTTCCTTTTGTCTAGCCAGTATGAGTCAGTTTTTTTCCCTAAGCATAAAATATTGTAATATTTGGATTTGACTAGTAGCAGAATATTTTTTTAAATATAATAGTTATTGAAGAGAATAATGCTGATGACTATATAGCACAAAGTCAATTAGTTATACTCTCATTTAAATTGTAGTGTTAGGTATAGAATCTTGTGTTCTAAAAAAGAATTGGCTTGCTTTATTTTTCCTAGTATTGTGTTGCTTATGAATTATTCTGTAATGGATGCTGTTATCCATGTATTTTTATTAGGCACCTTATTTCAAATGACTTGAGTCCATCAGGCTTTCTATCCCAGAAATCTATTCCCCAATTTTTAAAATTCACATTTAGATGAAATCATATACTTATGAGTTATCTACTTGGATAGATAGTCATATTTACAGTACTATAAGCATGGTCATTCCTACACATTTTAAGTCTAGAACATCAACTACTTTTCACATAGTTTCATCAATACTATTCATTATTCCCCATCCCATTTGTATCTCCCCAGGGGAGGGAGTTTTTTTCAGCAAACCTTTGCTAGATAACCAGATTAGACATCAACATAAACATAGAGATGGAAAGGACCTTGAAACCCTTCAAGTCCTATCCAAGGCAGGAGACCTTATACTATCCCAAACAAATGATTGTCTGATCTCTTCTTTAAAAGCCTCCTACCATGGGGGCACCCACATCTTCGAGAGGCAAGCTGTTTCTTTGATTAATCAATCTCAGTGTCATTTATCTACTATATTCTGGTAATGTGGTATACAATCATTTCAAAGTTTAAAGGCAGAAGTTTACTGACAGCCAACATGGCAACTTAATGTTGATGTTACTCAAGCTGGCAGGAGTGACCTGCTAATATTCTGGACACAATATTTTGTACCAGCTATTTCCCAAAACATCTCCAAGTAGATTGCATTTTGACCAGCTTCAGTTATACCAATTATGACTCTACCTGGTCCAGGATGCCTTGTCTTATGTAAGACATGTCTTGATCCCCATCCAAATAGGGGTCAAAAGTCTAAGCCACAGATTCCACCTGATGCTTGAGCTGGTTCCAACAGTCCAGAAGGAGTCTAAGTAAAAACTATCTTTTTTTCACAGGTAATACAGCACCACAGTAACTGCCAGTGCTGACATTGTTGGAATGCCAGGTATTTACAGGGTGATTTTTAATTCCACAAGAAGAGACAGCTGCTTGCAGGTAATATATCTATCCTAGTCTCAGAAAGAATTGAAATTCTGAAGCAACTTTCTAGTGTAATAATATTGGTCATGTTGAAACTTTGGAAGGAGACTGTACAGTCTGCAAAACTACTTTCAGCTGTGCCAGGCTTCTGGAATCTCAAAATGAATGTTGGCCATGACCAAAGCACCCTTCCTATGCTTTATATTTTGTTCTACATTCCACACATGAACAGCTGCTGCTTGCAAATATCTACAAACATCAAATATTTTGGATTTTCAATGTCATCTTTCAATTAGTAATGCACATTGGTTACCAGCATTTCAATATAAGAACAGTGAAAGGAATAGTACATCCTCAAAACTGTTGATACAGCAACCAATAAAACATTGGCATGCTTTTCAAATGTTAAGCAATTTATCTTGCTAAAGGCTACATATTTAGAGCAGGAAAGCACTTCAACTAGATTGATACAGTTGTTGTTTCAGTGCTTGTCAAATAGCCTTTTATGTTGCAATCAAGTAATAGATACAAGATTGACAAGTTACAAAGAAAAGGAGCTTTCAGTCAACAAACAAACTAAAACCCATTATTGCTGTGTGTGCACTGTGTCCTAGACTTGTAAACACATCTTCATTGATCCCATAGAAAGATAGTAATACCTCCCCTTGTATGGCTCAATCAAGATGTTTTTCACAAAGAAAAAGTGCAAACAGTATTGAAAAAGCCTAAAGAGACTGATGTTACAGTCAAACAGTAAATAATGGTTGATGTCGGGAAACCTATCTATAACCTCTCAAACTCTTGTCAACTGGAATGAAAGTTATAACCTATACTGCATCTACAGAAGATCAAAAATATAGCAACTAGCACCAGTTCTCTTATTGTCATTCATGCTTTAAACAGTTGATGAAACCAGCGAGGGGAAAAATATTTTCTAGTTTGGCATAATATGTGTAAGTGTGTCTGGGATGGGAGAATTGATTTCAAAATGTGTAATGCTCAGCACTTGGTTTTCAATAAAATTTGCAAAGTTCAAACAAGTATTATGGCTGAATCCAAAATTCTGGATACGTCCAAATAACAGTCCAAGAAGGTTCATCTGTCACTTGAAAAGTTTCCTTGTTATTCAAATTGCCTGGTTTTTTTTTATTATTATTAAAATTGGGCCATGTATATTAGCTTGGATTTTTAAAAGTCAAAATTTATCTATTTTATTCTGTTGGGTTTTTTTTTAAAAAAAATGTTTTAAACTACCCTCAAAAAATCCAAACAAGTAAACAGTTTAAGCTCATTTCTTCTAGTGTTCTCATCCAATCATCACTACATTACAGAGGATCACAAAATGGAGGAAGAAAATTAACCATGATTGCAGAAAGATTCCTTATCCACTCAGATGAATAAATTTATATGATACATTTTGGTAGCCAATCTTTGTAAGTGTATATTTAAATAATTGGTGGGGGAGGGAGATAGTCCTTCTAAACTGGATTAAAAACTGGGTTTATGGCTTGAGGAAACTGTTTTCCTTTATAGGTAAGATGACTCTTCTGTCTACTGTATTTCAATGGCTAAAACTTAATACAGAGAATATAACCAGTCATGCACTTCTTACAGTTTAGTAAAGATAAGGGAGTTTGAATGAAACCACTTTTGAAATTTCCATTGATCTATGTGATTCCAATATGCTGGATAAACAAGGTCAATTTACATACTATTTGTATGTAGGCTTACTATCATCAAGCAGATTGAACTGTGATTTAGTCTTGTCCCTGCAGTCAAATCTTCATTTAGTAATTGACAATCCTTAGTGGAAGAATAACAAACAATATAAGAATTCATATCATAATTGCAACCAGGTATTCCAATCATGGTTGGAAAAGTATTTGCAAATTCGAATTCTTTTTCAGAAATACACATGATACGTAGATATATAATACAGAGAGTTCAGGTGAAAAAGGTGAAGCCTCACTCCTGTTACAACATAACAAGGTTATGCTCAAAAAACACCTGAATATAACTTAGACATTAATCCTTTCTTCTATATATTTTCTTTTTCCATTCTCATCTATCCTAGCACAGACTTCTTTCACTCTCCCTCTCCCATAATTTTCAGTTTCTAACTATGACTTTAATAGGATATCTTAGAATATCCTTCCAAGAGTTGGAAGGGACCTTGGAGGTCATGCAGTTGGCCTTGACATGAGGGAAAAATACAAAATGCTAATCTGTCAACATGTTTGCTGCTTTCTTGCATGTTGCAACAGCAAAGTAAATTTCTCTCACAGAAATAAAAGGCTATATGGAGGCAGTGGAAATTATGGGATGTATGCTGAGAACAAGCAAACAGTTCTATTGAAACACCCCACACTTTAAAAAGCAATTAGTCCATTTTTTTAAATACATCTAATTGGTGTTGCACCTTAGTAATAATGTTGACAAATATTTATTATGCCCATTTAAAAAAAACCTTAATACAAGATATTATCTTATACAGTATCATGGTATTCATCATTTGATAAGTAAATGTGAGTGTTCAGGGAATGCAGTTGATGCTTAAAATCTGCATTACACAAATAAAAATTGAGAACAGATTTTTTTTCTTCAATTAACTTTTGGGGAAACCTACTATGGCAGAATTGCTTTACAAAACTCTCGTTGATCAATAAAATGAGGTTATTAGACAAAGCTACACTAACTCATTAGGCAATCATACATTGAAGGACTTGGTTTAGTTGAAACAATCTCAGATAAATTGTAGTTCACAGGAAGGATGGAAATCTATAATTCCACATCATTTTGCTCAATTGATTACCTGGGGAGAAAATATGATAGAAGAAGCTTTATTTCTCTAATAGAGGAAAGGGAAAGCCATTTGTAGCCTCATTTTCATAATTACCTTGAGAATACACCATGCATTATTTATTTATACTGTGTTTCTTTGATACTTAAGATGCTTGTTTTCTTATATTATAAAATCTAAGTCTGCAATTATACAAACTAAGGCTACCAGCTTGGCTGACTTCACAAAAAGGTTTTGACCAATTTATGGGAGTCAATGCTTGATGGCAGTGGGACTACTGATATTCACCAGTGGGCTTCTTTGTGCAGTTGGTTGGCCATCATGAGAGGTGATTGATAGACTAGATGGGCCAGGGGTCTGATCAAGCCAGGGTATTGCTTATGTTTTGCTGTCAATTCCTTAGCAATTTATTTGATTAAGTCCCATGGAGCTCAGCTGAATATTTACTTGAATAATGCAACTACAGTTTTCCTATTGAGTATTGCCTAGTTAGGAGGCACTTAGCCAATGTTGGCTGATCTAGGAAAGGTAAAGAAAGTCAGGTATGAATATCCCAAAGGTGCTTTTTTTCAAGAGGCAGTTGGACTTTCTGGTCTTTCTTTGAAGACGTTTCAGTTCTCATCCGAAAAGCTTTTTCAGCTCTGACTGGAAAATGGAGAATGGAAGGATTTATACTCCTTGCAGACCACTAGTCATTTGCATTCTTTTAGCATCCCATTAAAAGAATCCAAATGACCAGCTATCTGCAAGGAATATAAATCCTTCCATTCCCCACCATCCAGTCAGAGATGAAGAAGATTCTTGGATGAGAAACGAAATGTCTTTAAAGAAAACCAGAAAGTCTAGCTGCCTCTTATAAAAAACAACTTTGGGAAAACCATGACCTGGATGACTGAGAATCTCCATAAATATTCAGGTATGAATAGGTCATAGACTGAAGAACACAAGGAAATCTCAGGTTTATAGGCTAGATGAGGAAATCATATCTATCTTTATTTCAGATCTAATGGAGAGTTTGTATTATTTAATTTGAGGAGCTATAGACTACTAGATTAGTGATAAGGGAAGGTTTGCCAGGAATAGCAGAATGAAAGTGATAACTGGAAAATAATTCTCTTTATCATGTTTCCCTTTTTTCACAATGCTTTATATCAAAGTTGCAGCACCAGAAAAGGACAAAGAAGGAAAATGTACAATTGGATGGCATTACAATCACACTATTTGTAAGATAAACATTCTAATGCTTATAAGATATTTTAATTATACAGTAGATGACAAGATTTAAACCCCTTCAAGAACTCTGGGGAAGGCAAAAATTCAGTGAAGTTCAATTCAGTGTGTTTAAAAAAAGCTCCTGTTTTTAGACAGTAATGATGAGAAAATAATCATTGGAGAGCCTTTGAAAGGTCATCAGTTCCATATCTTCTGGAATATATTATTCAAAAATTCATTAAATGTCTCATTTGGATCACTCAGAGAAAAAGAAGTGGATTTCAAACTTCTAGTAGAACCTCCAAACTTAATTCATATTCAAGGACAATCAGCCCAATTTTATGCTAGCAAACTGTTGTTATACTGTAATGGCTTAAGGCAAACAGCCTGATAACTGTTTTGCCAATATATAGTATCACAAGATTTCATTAGATGCAGTGCTATTCAAGCTGCATGAATCACTATGCCTTCTGTGTAGACAAGGTTCAAAGTGATTATTTTTCCATCAAGGAAAGTGCAGTACTCAGACCTGAAGTGTGAAAAGTGTGTCATCTCTGGTAGTTCTTAAAGTTTCAACCTTTCTTGGGCTCACAGGCAGCTGGATGGCACCAGGAAAATCTGTGCTGAGGTTAAAAGGGGTAGTAAGAATGCAAACAACAGAGCAGGATGAGGCAACAGGATGCAAACAAGTCTCTATGTTCTGTCACGGTCTCCTTAATGTTCCTTTACCTTAACTCCAACAGGTATTTTCCTCAAATGTCATGATTGTCATGCACCTTCTTTAAGGAGCCCCCACAAGGTATTATGAATACCAAATCCAAAGCACTTCTTCCCCCACTGAATCTAATACTTGATAAATCCCTAATTCTTGATACAGTAAGTTCAAAGTTTGTCATATATAATTCCAGGATATACACATATGTTAAAATTGCACTGATTTCTGTAATACCATATTAATATTCTCAAGAGACCACTGCTATACCAGGACCCATTATACATATAACGGTTAGGACAAAGATACACTACTAACATAAATGTCATATATGTCGTATCGGCCGATACGATCATGAAAGACGCGAGGCAGTGACTGGTTTTAAGCTCTTTTATTTCAGGTTTTAAATCTGCCGCCAGCTGGGTGTGCGGCGGCTTATATTGAACTGGTGCTGGGCGCCGCGGCCAATGACAGCCGTTCGAATTGCCCGCGATTGGCTCGGCCAATCGCGGTCGCTTCAGAATGGCCAATCAGTGCCGCATGCTCAACCAATCCGGTTACTGTGCGTTTGTCCAATCAGGGGTGCAGGATTCCAAGAATGCAAATGTCCATACAGAACAATATACATTTATTAATATGGTATTACAGGAACCAAACTACAACTTAGACATGTGAATATATGCTGAAATTGTACACCCAAAACTCTGAACTTATTGTATCAAGAATTATGGGTTTATCAAGTATCAGGGGCAACAAAAAAGTTCACTTTTTAATATTGGAAAAACAATGGGACCTCTAATTTACAATCTTCAATCATACTTGTTTTCTATTTATGAAGTGGGTCTCTACTGATTTATTGGAAAGGTTGATCAGCATTATTCCATACAACAAGACTCCATACATTACTCCATATTCCATGATGTATTTTTTTTAAAATTGGATTGAATGATTTCATGTAATTTTGTTTTTGTTTCCTTCCAATTGTGGTTTTGTCCTTTTTTATTTTTTATTTTCTTTATTCTGTCAATAACAACAACAAAATAATAATAATAATAATAATAATAATAATAATAATAATAATAATAATAATAATAATAATATGTCAATGGAAATGAAATGTACAGAACTTAGGTGAATTAGATTAATAGAACCAAGTATAATATTTTAATTCCCCCCAGGGCCACACTTAAAAACATTCAGCATTACTGGATACACCCAAAACCATTCATTTTCACAAATGGAGTCTGTTTCAATTTTCAGCTGTTGCCTGATGATTTGACTTAGAGCAAAGGCAGTATAATTGGGTAGCAGCTGAAATGAGCTTCATTGGAGACAGCCATTGCTGGATTTCCAGGAGTGTGAATTAGAATTCCAAGAATATATCAAGCAACTAATTCTATTCTTTAGAAGTGAAGGCATAAAAGAAGTTTAGGTTCTCTTATTTCAAGCTTTAATTGAGGCCTAGGTTGTAACTCATTTTCATCCTTGAATGGGTGGTAAAAACATACACAGCAGGTAATTCACACTACCTGGAAAACTGTTGGTGCTGTAAGAAGACTAATCAGGATAAGCTTCCAGTAGCAAATTATCAGCTACAAATTAAAATCTTGGCTTATGTCTGTTAAAAACAACCTTTTTATTTCCCACCAATATATATATATGCCAGTATTTGTAACAGTTGGACTACTCCAAAATACGAAAACTGACTGGGGGTGGGGGAACTGAGCAAGGGAGAGAAATGCTCTGATTTGTTTTTACGTCTGTAGTTTTATACACACATATCTCTGAGCAAATTCCACTGATCTCAGTTTGAGGTTTCTGAATAGCCATGCATAGGAGAGCAAGAGCACTAAAGGAATCCAAAACTAAGAAGTCTTCAAACAGTTGTTGAATTCAGAAAGCAAAGGTAGAATGGGGTTCACTTTGAAATAACATTAACAGCCAAGGTTTTGCAAACAGAAAAGTCTTTCAACTTTTTAAAGGAAACAGTACAGAGACTCGCCTCTTAGGGGAATGATGAAAAAGAGAAGCAAGAATTAATTTGGGATGAACAAGGTGGTCCAGAAGGAAGGGGAAGAGGCTTAGAAATAAGGATGAAAGGAAGAGGCACTGGTAAGCGGGACTACTCTACTACAATGGTAGAAATTGGAAAGCTTAATCCCAGCAGTCTGGATGCAGCCCTCCAACCACAGGATGTGTAGTCCTAGGTTAAATAAGTATTTGTGAATAGGAAGCTTTCATCAGTTTCAATGGAGAGTTTTTTCCGCTACACATATTGAAGGTTAAGATAAATTCTACTCCACGTGGCAGCAGAAGACAACGTGCCTCTGAACTGAGACACCTTCTTTCAAGTGAATACATAGCCCAGAAGGACACCTGCAAAAATTGTATAAAATATAATTCTTCCATAATCGCTGGTTGCTCCAGTTTGAGAAGCAGATCAAGCCACTTCAGAGATGAGACACATGGTGTGAGTTTACACTGAGGTCAGATTTAATTTGCAGTTCGTGGGTTTTATTGTAGTCTAATTATTGTATTTTTGTTGTCTTTTTTTCCCTCCACATGTTTTTCCCTCTTTAACCTTCATTTTTACTCTTTGATAACACTGTTGAGAAAAATTAAAAAAAGGTTCTCACTGAATTATTATACAAAGGTATCAGAATAGTGTCATTTCTTAGAAATGGGGTTAATTTGTATATTTCATTAAATGGATCATTAATTGATAAGTATATATTTTTCTTTTTTATATGAATACATGCAGCTATATTCCACAATAGTAGCATTTCTTAATTATAGTACCAAATGTATAATTTTAAATTTTTATCCTGGAAACTTCAAGCCTAACTATGAATCCTTAAATAATATCACTATTTTTTAAAAGATTGGGTAGGGAGAGAAAAAGAGTGCATCAAACTGCTCTATACTAAGAATTTCATCTTATTTTCAGTCCCTACAATTAAAAAACAAATTCCTTCAAACTGAGCACAATTTTTATCAAGACTAACGTTTTGTTTTCTTGGAGACTATTAAAAGCCTAACTTTTAAAAGACATTATGTTACTTGTAAGCCTATGAATTGCTCTGCTGCTTGCTTTTAAACAATCCAAAGAACAAATACATAGTTTGATGCCACAAAATTAAAATCAATACTCTGATTCCACATTGACTTTACCCAGCACCTTTATGCATAACATGCACAGAATAAGAAGAATATGGAAATTTCTTAAAATAAATTTTCAAGGAAATATTAGTTTAATATCTGACTATTACAAGTCATAACAGTAGGAGTCTTAATAATGGTAATAACAATAGCAATAGCACTTAGACTTATATACTGCTTCAAAATGCTGTACAGCCCCTTCTATGTGGTTTACCGAGTCAGCATATTGCCCCCAAAATCTGGGTCCCCATTCTACCAACCATGGAAGAATGGGAGGCTGAATCAACCTTGAGCCAGTCAGGATCACAATGATGATAAAGTTATACAATCATTAATAATAATAATACAATAATAGGAAAAACAAAACGTCATTGTTTTTTTTCTTTCCACTTCATTTCTTCCTAGCAATTAATACCCAGTAATATCAATAGTTATATCTGTTTTATTTAAATTCATGCAAAATAAATATTGGTTTTCTATTGTTACTCCATGATATCAATTGTCCTGTTTAAATTCTGAATCATTTAATCATATATCAAGTTTACAAGTTCACTAGAAACATGCAAATAAGCCTCAACTTGTAAATAAGTATTTCACCTTGTTTTTGTAATACCTTTTGAACTATCCTGCTTATTTAAAGATGCTGAAATGAATAAGGTAATTCTGATCATTTTGAAGAAATACTGTATTGGAAATATAACCTGTCCTTTTTATTGTATGAAGCAGATAAATAAAAACAGCAACAAAAAACGTATCAGTACCAATCAGTTACACAAAGTGAATCTTGACAATGTGGTTGGTTTTAATAGCTCAGTTATTAGGTATTATTTCTCATAGGCTGCACTCATATAGATCTGCTACATGTTTGTTTGAAGGCTGTATAAGGATGAAGTTTCATTCTCTGAGCTTGTGGGTTGGTTTCCAGGCTAGGTAATATCTTCAGCAGAGTTTAGAGGGTGTCAGTGTCAGTGTTCTTCTGTTTATAAGAGCTTCAGGTATGGTGTGTCAAGTGAGGGTCAAGTGTGAGTCGTCAGAGATTCTTGTGATGGGTCTTGTGATAAGGAGATTACATCAGGTCAGGGTCATTGGGAAGTGAACAGCTGGTGTGGGCTTGTGTGGGTTAGTGGCATGTCAGTGTTTCTCTGATTGGCTGTGCAGTTAATTTGAATTTTAAGGGGTTCACTTTGTTTTATTGAAAGCTTTATTCCCAGACATTAGTAAACTGGTCTGCTTGTATACCTTGTTTCATTCTAGTACCAAATGTATTTGATGACTTAATTCATACTATCACAAAAAGTTATAATTTGCTTAGTTTTCATAAATCATTCTTTGCTGGGCTTGCTCAGCACATTAAGTCATAAACTATGGTTTACACATTACAACAGATGGGTTCATACAACCTGTTAAGTTAAAACCAAGCCAAACACAATATGGTTTAGTGTGATGCCTAAAACATTCAAAGTATATACCACTTAACTATAATATGAATGTGAGTTGATGAAAGATAGGTTTGGGACCACCCCAGCCTTATAATTTTGTCCTCATCTTTGGATTCTTGTGCAGTTTTGAGATTAGGCATCCTGCCTTGAGCAGCACTGATGTCTGGATGACTTGTGCCAATTCTGAGGACATTTGAAGAATGACCTATAAATCAACTAAGATAACAGTCTGACATATTACACAGTAGATGAAACATCAAACTGTTCTTTAAAAATCAGTTAAATTGCTTGAAGGAACAACAGATTCCTACATTAGCCTATTCTTTATGTTCTGAAGTGCAATTTACAGGGCTAAACCAATGCATATGTCATACCTTTAATTTTGTAAAAAGTTATGTACAAGTCTATTATTCAAAATAATCACATAACTGGGAATTTCAGAGAACAGCTACCTTTCACCCCAGCAGGGTGCCATTTTATAGACTTTAACATTCACTAAGTTCAAGCAGCTTTCATTCTAAATAATATGTGCGCTAAATTTGTCACATTGAAAGTGCTTTTGGCATGTAAATGATCCGTTTTCACCTAGAAATGCTTTTAAAAGAATCTGAGCTCACTTTTTGGGAAATTATAAGTGCATTGAATTTCATTGTCCTACAGAACCATGCAGAGTTGATAGAAATGAACTACAGTGACAAACCAGCCCTTGTCAGCCCATATACTTATGTATCATTTGAACTGTCAGAAGTACATGTAAGCTGACTTCCACACATTTTTCAGTTCAAATTGGGAGGAAAAAAAAAGATTTGTTTTCTGGCTGCCCTCTCACCTTACCATGTATTTTTTAAAAGTCTAAATGTTACCAGTGCCTTTTACAGCAGATGAAAAGTTAAGCATTTTTTATGCCAAACTTATTTTGTTTATGTGATTGTTATCATTATTAGCTTTTAACTCCATCTTATAATAGGCAATATTTCTATTAGCCATTACTTTATTATTAAAGCACAATACATTAGATTTCATAAAGGGGATCTGCCTCCCAAAGAATGAATTTGAATAGTTATGTGAAATGAACATGTTTTTTAACCAAAAAACAGCTCCTTATATTTACAGATAGTCCTATGATCACAATTAAGCCCAAAATTTCTTTTGCTAATCAAGACAATTAAGTGAACCATTTTATGACCTTTTTGCCAGTTTAGTTGTTAAGTGAATCTGGCTTCACCTATTGACTTCACTTGTCAGAAGCTGGCTGGGAAGGTTAAAAAGGGTGATCACATGACCCCAGGACAAGGCAACTGTCATAAATACATGCCAGTTGCTAAAGGCCCAAATTTTGATCACATGACTATGAGGGTTTTGTCATGTGAAAACCAGTCATAAGTCACTTTTTTCCATGCCATTATAACTTCAAACCACCATTAAATGGTTTTAAGTCGAGGACTTCTGTGTATAATTTTATTCTTTCATAATGATATATATATATATATATATATATATATATATATATATATATATATATATATATATATATATGATTTATATAATGAGATTTATATAATGAGATTTATTTATGATAACTTTAAGCCATGCCAGCAGGAAGGCACAATGGAAAGGTGAGAGAACATTTGTAGAGAAGGACACAATACATCCTTAAGATGTTCCCTGGGTAACCTACAAAAGTCCAAATAGGAAATCTCTTGCTGACCAAATATCTCCCAGCCTGTCTGCTGGCTTTTCTCCTTAAGTGACAGACGTACAAATTCCTCCCCAGCATCAATTGCTCATATGTTTGCTTTACATGTGGGGTAACAGACCAGGCTCCCTGTTGGGCTGCAGCCTTGCAGAAACCCACAACTACTTGAATTGCTGAGTACATCATTCCTGTTTCTCAACCCATAGATCTGGCCAAAGGCCAATGAAAAAAGGAGAATGATACAGTATACAAATTCAGAGATAACAGATTAACAGAGTTGAGAGGGACCTTGGAGGTCTTCTAGTCCAAACCTCAGGCAGAAAAGCCCATACCATTTCAGACAAATGGTTGTCCAATCTTTTCTTAAATACTTTCAGAGTTGGAGCATTCACAACTTCTGAAGGCAAGTTATTCCACTGATTAATTGTTCTACCTATCAGGAATTCCTCCTTAGTTCTAAGTTGCTTCTCTCCTTGATTAGTTTCCATCAATTGCTTCTTATCCTGCCCTCGGGTGCTTGTCCTGCCTTCAGGTGCATAAGAAAGAAAGAAAGAAAGAAAGAAAGAAAGAAAGAAAGAAAGAAAGAAAGAAAGAAAGAAAGAAAGAAAGAAAGAAAGAATATGGAAACAACGATCAAAATATGAGGAGAGGATGTTGCCAGTCTTTCCAATATGGTAGTGAAGCCAGCAGGCCTTGGACCAGTAATCACATTCAACATAAGAGATGACCGAACAAGAGGACATAAAAAACCAAATTTCCTTCTCTGTGATTTAAAGCTTCACGTAAGCAGCTTTTCTCCCTTCATTACTTGGGATGGGGGGGAATTGTATCTTCTTGCCACCTTCCAGAAGCTTCTATTAAAAAAGAATTGTAGGAGTATCATCTTACATTCTCCATTTCTCTTTTGTACTTGTATGAGTAGGCAAAACAAAAGTCTAAATTCAAAATTTCTACTTTGCACTAGCTCTCATTGATAGAGGGACACTATAAATTTGACAAATAAACAAGCTGTCAAAAACACTTGCTTATTTTAAATACAAAAGCAAAATCTGTTCAAAGTCTAAAACAAAGTGAAAAGTCCTGATTGTGAATGAATGACAAAGCAAGAAGGGAATAAAAATAAAGCATATTGTTAACTGCAACAGTGCTTGTGGTTTGGTTCCATTTTTGTCCTCTTCAATGACAATGACCATGATGTGTGTATGTAAAAAGAAATGTAATAATCTTATTTGTTTAAAAAAAAACGTTATGCCATCGTCAATTGCTATAATATTGTTCTTGCAATATTTGTCCAATAATATAAAAGTCTAGAACTGAATTTGAAGAACTGTAATTTACATCACACTACTGTTTCTGTGCTCCAAAATCACTTTGACAGCAAAATATATTTTACACAGGAAACAGTTATTTGAGTAAGACCATTGTTATTATTACCAATTCATTATATACCATATTTCTAAGAAAAAAATGTTGCTAGGGTGACATTAAAAAACCCTGCTGCTTAGCAATATAAAGCTTATCACTTGGTTAACTTTAATAAATAGCAAGGCTATTATTTATTGGTCAGTAACATTTATCAATAGGCAAGCTATGCCAAAATATGTCTTTCAATTTCCCCATTTTTTTCTTCTCCTAAGCAATGAGGCTTTTGCAATAGTGGCAAATATCTGTAGCTTGGCTGTAGGATGAGAATGAAGGTTGTGTGTCCAATCACACTTTGTGTGTCCAATCATACTTGGCCAATAAAGTATTCTATTCTATTCTATTCTATTCTATTCTATTCTATTCTATTCTGTTCTATTCTGTTCTGTTCTGTTCTATTCTATTCTACTCTGTTCTGTTCTGTTCTATTTGTTCTCCAAGCTTGTGGGTTTCTGAATGTTTTGTGTTTTGTTACCAGGCTAGGTAACATCTTCAGCAGAGTTAAGGGGCTGTCAGTATCAGTGTTCTGTTTATAGTTAGATAGCTTTTGTTTTTCTAACCTGTCCTCAGGACACTTTAACATTTCTTTTAAATTTGTTCTGGTGATGATTTAGAAATTATTGTTGTGAGCTTACAGTTGCTGCAGAGGTTGGTTTTTTACACAATCCCATTACTCTGCAACCACCAGTTGCTCACACTTCCTGATCTGAACCTCCATGGAAGGATTTCCTTTCGGATGTCTTCTCTCAAGATTTAACTGAAGCACAAAACAGCAGGAGGCAGCTGAAGAGATGAAAAACAATGAAAGATTCACCTGTACTTTTCAGTCACATTACAATTTAAGTGCAGAAATCTGCATTCCATTAATGAGAATTCTGTTTCAACCTCCCTTGGCGGGGAGGAGGAAGAGAAATCAAAAGCAGTATCTATTTCATTGAATGGCTAGAAAAATGAAGAAAGAATTTCAACCATTTTCCTGTTTTCTGTTCCCAGAAAAGCCAATACTTGCCCTAATAATTAGAATACCTAGTTCAAAAATCACTTACATATAAGTACTGTGGCTTAAGATGGATTTACACATAATAATTTGGTCTGATTTTTACAACTGTGTGTCCTGATCACGTGAGTATATTTCAACTAAAATCAGGTTGTTTCTATAACTACAATTCCATAACACTCAATGCATTGCATATTCTGCCTCATTCTCACACTAAAATTGTATAGGGAATACAATTTAGAAAACAAGTTCAATAAAAGGCAGGAATAAGCTCAAAATCACACAGAAGAATCTGTTAAAATGACAGGAAGACAGAAAACAGAATAATAAAGAATACTTTGATTGGTAAAAAAAACAATAAAGCAAAAAAAGAGCTAAAGATGATTGAGGTGTTAAATTACGAAAAAGGATTCCCAAAGCAAAGCATATTTAATTTCAGAAAGTGATAAATGTGTCTTCCCCTGTATTATGTTTCAGTCTTTAATGTATTTATTTATTTATTTATTTGATTTGGCAATCGCTTACAAGATAATAGGTATAAGTATATACACAGTTATGAATACATGAAATGGGTACATATAAGAAAAATAAAAGAAACAATAGGACAGGGACAGTAGGCACGTTGGTGCGCTTATGCACACCCCCTACAGACATCAGTCTGGAACCCACATTACATATCTGATATTAGCACAGTTGAGAAAGTCCAGAAATATTTCACAAAAAGAGTTCTCCACTCCTCTACTCGTTGTAGAATACCTTATGCCACCAGACTTGAAATTCTAGACCTAGAAAACCTTGAATTACGCCGTCTTCGGTCTGATCTAAGTATGGTATATAAAATCATACATTGCAATGACTTACCTGTCAATGAATATTTCAGCTTCAACCATAACAACACAAGAGCAAACAATAGATACAAACTCAAGGTTAACCGCACCAAACTTGATTGCAGGAAATACGACTTCAGCAACAGAGTGGTCAATGTTTGGAATACTCTACCTGACTCTGTGGTTTCTTCCCCAAACCCCAAAAACTTTAACCTTAGACTGTCTACTATTGACCTCACCCCTTTCCTAAGAGGTCTGTAGGGGGCGTGCATAAGCGCACCAACGTGTATTCATAACTTTATATATACTTATACCTATTATCTTGTAAGTGATTGACAAACCTAAATAAATAAATAAATAAAATGAGTATTCCAAGGTCCTTTACAGAGCTTGGATCATCAACAAGGTCTTGACTATTCAGCTTGTATTTTATTTTCTGGTTTTTTTTGCCAATATGTAAGACAAAGCATTTATTTGTTGAGATTTGAAGTTGCCATTTGTTTGACCATTCTGAGACATAGTCAAGATCTTTTTGAATACTTTTTGTATACTTAATATATATTGAAATATATAATAGAAATAATTGGTTTTGGTGTTTTTATTTTTGAATATCACAAGCAAATTTTTCCAGAAGGAATTTTCCACCATTTCAAGTATCTTTAATGAGCATACCAAGAATACTTTTCATAAGTGTGGGCAGAATAATAATATGCAGTTGTTAAAAAACAAAAATTAATTTTTTGTTTGTAATGTATCTTATGGTGGTGCGGCTGTGAAGCAAAAAAATTCAATGCAATATAGAACACTCTTTCACATAGAATCTACTTTTACTTTGGATCATGTCAGAAAAATCTTATTGCATTCTTTGATAAAATGACAAAATTAGTGGACCAGACAAATTCTGTAGATATAATTTACTTGGACTTAAGTAAGGCATTTGATAAAGTAGACCACAACTAGTAATACTTGATAAGATTAAAACATGCAGGTTAGATAGCATCATCACCAGATGGATTTGTAAGTGGCTGACCAACCACACTCAACATGTAGTCCTAAATGGAACTACATCTACATGGAGGGAGGTATGCAGTGAGAAAGTTCTATCTTAGGTCTTCAACATCTTCATCAATGATCTGGATGAGGGGATAGATGGGAACTCCTCAAATTTGCAGACAACACCAAGGAATAGCCAGCACTCCAGAAGATATGACTTGAATATTGGGTCCTTTCTAACAAAATGAAATTCAATGGTGAAAAAAGTATGGTTCTACATTTAGGCAAGAAAACCAAATGCACAGATATAGTATAGGTGATACCTGGATCAATAGTAGTAACTGTGAGAGGGATCTTGGAGTCCCATTGGACAATCATTTAAATATGAGCCAGCAGTGTGCTACAATCATAAAAAAAATCCAACACAGTTCTAGGTTGTATTAACAGAGAGATAGAATCAAGAAGTTTTAATACCACTTTACAATGCCTTGGAAAAACCACACTTGGAATATTGCATCCAGTTTTGGTCATCACAATATAAAAAAGATGTTGAGACTCTAGAAAGAGTGCAGAGAAGAGCAACAAAGGTGATTAAGGGACTAAAAGCTAAAACATATAAAGAACAGTTGCTGGAATTTGGTATGTCTAGTTTAATGAAAAGAGACTAGGAGTGACATGATATCAGTGTCTCAATATCTTAGAGTTTGCTACAAAGAAGGGTCAAGCTATTTGCTTCTTGTCCTGAGGGCAGGACAAGAAACAATGGATGGAAACTAATCAAGGAGAAAAGCAATTTAGAACTAAGGAGGAATTTCCTGACAGGAGGAATTGTTCCAGTTAGAACAATTAATCAGTGGAACAACTTTCCTCCAGAAGCTGTGAGTGCTCCGACACTGGAAGTTTTTAAGAAGATAACCATATGTATGAAATAGTATAGGGTTTCCTGCCTGAGCAGAGGGTTGGACTAGAAGACCTCCAAGATCCCTTCCAACTCTGTTATCCTATTACAGAATAAACTCAGCATATGCAGCCAGAATGCTCCTGTGATATCTTAGAACCTAAGCCAAAGATGCTTTAACAGAGACTAGTTTATCTCCACTCATAGACTTCCTGTTCACCTCTTTATCTATCATTAAACAGTTGGTCTGTTTTGTTGCTGTCCTCTTGTGTTTCCGGTCTTTAACTTAAATGAATAAAGACAAAAAAAATTGGAAACCACAATACCCAGGTTCAGGAAGTTGCTAAAACACCTACAGCAGCAAGGCTAAATCCAACTAACCTTCAGCTGCACACAGCTGCCTCTGTTTAGAGATCTGCAGGAAATGATACAGTTCCCATGCAAATGTGTCTATTTCTTTAGGCTAAATGACACTGAAGTTTTTTAAGAGGTTGGCGCATCATTAAAAAAAATGAGCTATAACAAGCAGTTCAGCAAACTGCTCTTGGCCCATCTGCTTTAGTCTTCACCTGAAAGTAATTTAAACCAACTACACATGACCCAAAAATCTAACTCTTTTCTAAAATCTGCATTAAGGAAATTATGCTGGGTCAACAGCAGCCTGTTATCTATTTCAAAGTAATGTAAGCAGGCCACATTCAAGGAAGGAAACCTGTTTGGATTCACATAATTGGTTGCTATAAGCTATAGCCAATTATGATAGTATTTGCAACAAACAGTTCCTTTTTGTCTACCTTTTTGTAGATGAAGCAGCTGTGCCCTTCACTTCTGGTGAAGGTGTACCCTTTAAATGGTGTCATACTTTAAAAGTTAGCTATTCTTGTCAAACTATTGATAATAAAAGCAAAATGTAACATTTCTAACTGATTGTTTATGTCAGCAGTAAACTTAAAAGATGGAAGAAAATAATAATTAACACTAGAGAGGGGAAAGCAGAGTTTTGTAATTATCAAATGATAAATAAAGATGGTGCAAAGTTGGAACCCCAGTAGAGTTTATATTTTGAAGAATGCTAGTTAACCTCTGCAAACTTTAGATTTTTAATTAATGCAGCTGTTTCCTCTTCGTTATTATATAAGCAGTATTATATAATGGGCTTCTTGAAATTGAAAAAAAATCTTCCTTAATTCCAAAGAAGTTAATATTCTTAGTTAAAACTGAGAGTGGAACAACTTGACCACAATCTGAAGTAGCTGATGGCAAATGAGAAATGCAAGTCTACTGAACAACTACTGGTTGACCAGTTACTGGTCAACTAAGTGCTCCACTACCAAAGTAATTACCTAACCTCCCATAAAAGAAGCTACGTAAGAACACTATTTAGATTAGCACAAACACACTGCAGCAACCCTGAACATCAGAAAAAGGAAACAGATCATTTATGCAACAAAATGGATAAATCCATGCAACTTAATCATAAATATTTTCAGAAGAACTTTTAACATTCCTCCAACTACTGAGCAAACCAGTAGTGGGCTAAGAGTGCACCAGAGGCAAGCTTCTCAGTAATGCCTCATTTGAAACATCTGTTTCTCTCATTCTTACAGACATACATGATATTTGATCCTCTTATGCCTTATTGGGCTTCGGGATGGCCTTAAGTTTTAGTCTGTCCCCAGGGTGGCACTATTACTGGGCATTGGTTGACTGATGATTCAATGTTGGATGTTTTTAAAATTGTATTTTGGCATTCTGTAACCAACTCAGAGCCTATGTCTCCTGTGCCAACAATTACAGGTGTGAGAGGCCATGACTTAGATAAAGGTCATTATGTCAGCTACAAATCTCATCATTGTCCAGAAATGTAAAAACTCAGGAAAGATAAAAAAGATTACTTCAGAAGTCAAAAATCCAAGATTCGGGAATTAGAGCTGACTATGGTCTTATATAAGTCCAGAGGTCAGCCAGAGAATCAGAGGCAGCACATGTTCAGGAAGTCAGATGCAAGGTTGGAAGTTTTTTCTTAACAGGTTCCCAGGCTCTCCTTTTATAACGCTGTCTCAGGCACGCCTAATTTCCTGAGTCATACCTCTTTCCTTTGAAGTGCTTTACTAAATATCATTTTTGTTATACTCAATCTTTCTCAGTGTGTGCAGGCCGGGAAACATTTTTTTTTCTTCCATCTTTGAGAAACAGCTGACTCACCTGTCTGCAGTGATTTTGCAAGAGGTGGCTTTGCTCTAGGGCTGCAGGCTGATTTTTCAACAAGTCCTGCTCATCGTGAGGATTCATTTATAGCAGATATTTAAAAGCCCATTGGCTTCTAGGTTGGAAGTCAGAACCCTGCTTCTCCAATTCAAAGTGTGACTTGTCAAAACAGGCTCAGAACACTTGAAATTGTGGTGTCATAGATGGCTTAGTAAATAAAATAAATACATGAAATAACCACACCCATCCTGAAAGAGTGGGAATAAATTGGCAATTTTAGTGATGAATGGAACTAAAAAGTGGAACCCCTCAAAGGTTTGTATTGGAGATGAGTGCTTTTTAATTTATTTACAAATGCACCTGTCTTTTAGTAAACAATGAGCTGACCTACTTTGTAGCAATGCTCAATGTTCAGGTAATAAAAGCTGAAGAGTAAAAAGCACTCTTTAAACTGGGTAAAGATTCAGCCAAATGGGAAAGATGCTCTACTCAATTAACTGTAAAATTAATACTGAAACTAATATCAGATCTGCCTCGACTTGAACCTTTGAGCAAGAATGATCCTAACTCCATTTGTTGAAAAAGGTATAGTTTATTTCAAATGAAATATGGTAGAGCAAAGCCAGAACTGAAAAGCGCACACCAAAATCCCCAAGTGTAACTTTCCCTCTCTTAGGTACATCCTCCTGCTGGACCTTACTGTCCAATCAAATTCAAATAGATCGTTTTTTAAACAGTTGCTTCGCATGTGGGTTGAAATGCAGCTGTGATCCATTCTCAGCCATCTGACCTTCAAGTCACATCTCCGGAAGATACAGTGAACTCTTAGTTACCCAATCAAGTTTCATTCCATTGAACAGGAGATGGAATTGCATTTACAAATCTATTCTCCTACATATGCACAAACTTCAGTTGGCAGCCCAACTATAGTAAGCATTTTTGCCTTTCTTATTAATTTGATATTATGGACTTTCTACAGCTTAAGTTCCACTGTATCTGAAAAATGTGTCCAAATTATCCACCTGTCAATTGCAGAAAACTCATTAGGATTGTATTGTGAGAATTCATGCCTCTCGAATTTGGCTTAAGTAAACAATAACATAAAACCAGTGGAATTACACTTCATTTAACATCTATTATTTAATACTTCCAACATATCAGTTACACAGTTTCATAAAAATCAAAGTACAGTAAAATAAATACAACATCATCATCTCGTGTGATTATGGGGCAGCTATTTGCAAAGGATTAAGCAAACAAATTATAGTTTTTAAAAGTAATTATTTAAAATTTTAGTCATTTAGGCCTTTAGTTATTTGAGCCACACTCTAACTTAGCAGCAGCATTATAAGACAATGCTTCTGAAAGCAAAATCTACTATGATAGCTTTGCTTCAATATTTTTATTCCAAAGAAGAAAGCTTTCTCCTACAGCAGTAAAAGTTTTAATGTCAGAATAACATTTCAAATTTCATATTTGGATCACATTTGCCACTAACATAGCACATCTGCAGGTGAATTTTTAAAAACCTGCTTCAAATGTCCTAAGCTTTGTTCCAAATCTTATTCTCTTGGAAACTGGACAATATCCTTTGATTAAAAAAAAAAAGGTTTGAGCATTATTAAATTTTGGTAACAAATACATGTTTTTAAAAACAAGGATTGCTTCAGAAACCGCAAAGGAATCCTTTGTGGATATGTGGTTCAAACAGGTGGCTCAAAAGATTAATGTTGGCATTGATTCTGATTATTTATTCTCAAGGGATATGACATCAGCAATTCAATATATCAAATTAGACTATAGGATAAATTGGTACAGGAATGAAAGTCAAATTATGGTGCACACCTGCAATATTTGGAACCGATTATAGACATATTTTTCAACTCCCTAAACAGCTTATACTTTAGTAAATACAGAATAGCCATTTCAAAAGCTAATTAAATGTGTTGCCATCAAATATGCTGTAGGTAGGTTTCAAAAAAAATTTCCGCTCTCAAATATTTTGCCCCGTAAGGATACTGATCCTGAAATGGATTTATTTGTAGCGTTATTGTATGGATTTTCAACAAAAAGATATGTGGCCTATTTTAGATATCGTTGTAAATATATGTAAAAAATTTACTTGCAACAAAAATCCTAATATTATCATGGCAACAGCCAAATTTTAACTAGGTTTTGGGGAACAAATCAATGAATTGGGGTTTTAAGTCTTCTATGTAATATTTTTAAAGTATTTTACTTGTTAAACTTTTTCAAGTATAACAATAGCAAGTTTAGATTAGATTTATAACTTGCTTTTGGGTCTTCTGGCAATAAATAACATTGATTAGAAATCATTGATTTCTAGGAATTTGCCAGCAGAAAAGAAAACTTTACTATGTGATTACAAGTGGTACCTGGCAGTTTTTCTCTCTCCCCACAATCTTCTTCATAAAGCACAGGTAGCATCTTAATGCTTTGTTTCCCAATCATGCAAAAGTTTAAAAATTTGTATCTGCTACTATCTCTTACTTCCCTTCCATCAAAACAAGTCCCAAGTTAGAATTGTTTCTGCTTGTTTTTAAAAGAAAATGAAAAATATACAAATACCATACCAATTAGTTATGTCTATTTCATTCAGTACTGTATTCCCTCAGCAGATAAATTCCTAACATATATTCCCAAAGCTGCCATATCCTCCTCTTCTTTCCCCTAAACTTTGTATCCCCTCTTCCAGTTAGCACTTCTAGTTTCAAATAGTTCTCTTTTTTATTCCCTGTTAGGAATGATAGTCACTTAACAGTTGGGTTGGAAATATATAAACCAGGATAGACATTTAATATTGTGTCTTTAAGAGAATGCTAAAATTGTAATTGGGTGAGGATCCTCAAATGGCCATAAGATGGAGCCGGAAACCTGGGCTGTTAGTTCTGTAGTTGCTAGTTGCTAGACGTTCTGATGGTCGATGTTCTTTGTTCTTGCATTTTTCCCTATTGACTGTTGCCTGATCATCGTTCTTCTTCGATTGCTGTGAGTCTATTTACTGAACTGTGTATGGTACTGGACTTTATTATTTGGATTATCCCTTGACTAAATACTGACTACTTTAACCATGTATGACTTGGACTGTTTGTTGGACTTTGCTTAACCGTTTACTGGAAGTAAAACCTACATTCAGTGTATCTGTTTGCTGGTCGTGTGTTATTCAACATCACTCAGTGTATCTGTTTGCTGGTCGTGTGTTATTCAACATCACTCTCACTACGCTTCCCTGTGTGCACTCATTCTCCTAACAGGGAATTACCACAACATTCCCCACTTACTGGTTTGCTCATTCCTTCTTCAAGGTAAGTTCTTCCTTCTTTTACAAAGGAAAATAGAAAGAGGGGAAACACTTTGTATGCTGCATTCAAACCATGAATGGAAAGCAGGTTATGAATCCATCAAAAAAATATCCCCTCATTTTCATTAATTTAAATAGTTTGTAATGGGGGCTGGAGGAATAACTTCAAGTCAGTTTTGACCTCTGGAGACCACCTGGATAAGTTCCTGCAGTTTTCTTGATTTCTATGTAGTTTGCTGTTGCTGCTTCTTAGGACTGAGAGAAAGGGCAGACCTAAGGTTACCCAGCAAGCTTTGTGCCTAAGACAGCCTCTCATAGTTTCTAGTCTATTGCCTTAACCACTACACCAGGTTGGCTCTCCTTTTATGGATCCACTCATACTTATTTTTCAAGGCTATTTATATTAAGTGTCAAGCTAAGAAACACCTGTCTGACTTCCACAGTGGATTCAGTCCTGGTTAATATATGGATGGGGAACATTAAGAAGTCCTTGGCCTATAGCAGTGATAGCTAACCTTTTCCACATTGCATGCCAAAAGTGCATACATGCTCACGCATGCACGTGCTTATGTGCCTGCACCCATGATGCAATACACATGTGACTCCCCCATCCATACGCATGCGCGCACGAGCCCCTGCCTGTGCCCTGCATGCCTCTATGCATTCATGTGCTATTCCCCCACGCCACATGCCTCTGTGCATGCACACGCAACCCCCACAGGCTGCATGCCTCTGTGCATACATGCACGTCTCCTGCATGTGCATCTCCCACGTGTGAATCTCCTGCCACACATGAGCAGCAGATATCCGACAATCAGCTGACTGGTGGGGGACGTGCGCATGTGCAGTGGGACTCTTCCGGGTGACCTCTCATGTACTGAGAGAAGTGGCTTTGCATGCCACTGCCAGCATGCATGCCATAGGTTCACCATCACAGGCCTATAGACTAAGTGGTTATAAGTTGAAAAAGGAAGGCAATTGAAAACCTCTTCTGTAATGCTGCCAGGAAAATGTCATGAATCACCATAAATTCAACATTTCAAGAAGTCACCATGAGCTAAGCTTGAGTTTACAAAGACTTTACCGTTTATATAATTTTTGTAGCAATTAACAAATGTTAAGCATTTATCTTAGCTTGACTTTTGAAAACGCTTAAATTCTTTCAAGAAAGAAGCTCGTCCATTTGTTCAAAATGATAGTGCATTAAGTATCAGTCTGTGTAAGCCACTTCCTTGCAGTTTTGAACAAAATTGTTCAGAAGCTGTTGAAACAATCCCAGGGGTTACTTAAGACAATGGATGAAAATGCTGCAACTTTTGTTCTTAGACATTTAAAGACAGCAAGAGCACTGTAGGCATCCTGGTTTTTAATTAAGCTGTGATTATGGATAATTGTACCTCTAACTACTGGATTGCAAATACTGTGTAACTCTCATTCCTATATTGTAAGGGCATCATCTTCAGTACCATTACAGTCCCAGAAATTCACTGTTATAATTGTCAAAAGTAAGTTCCAACTAACAATAATTTGATTTGATGCAGATGTAGTTTAAAGAATGAACTTATTTCTTACAGTGATTTCTAAACCTCAAAACTATATTCATTTGAACTAGTAAACTAATATATATTTCTGCAAGACAACCACATGAACCAATAAATAATTCTATTTATATTTCAACTATTATGTAAAGACTTTGTGTGGTCAGACTGAATGTTTTTGGTTAAACATTACAAAACTGAAACAAACTTTGCAATTCATTTGGGGGCAATAGGCCTTCTGGGCTTCCTTCGTTGCTCTCCATGGCTTCACTTCACCAAAGGAACACTTGAGATTTGGTTGCCCTAAAATGGTCTTTTCTCACAAACTTTCAGTTAAGATTAATGGGTTGGAATCATCTAAGTCCAACATTGGAGGGGAATGTGGAAAAGTGATTTTTCTCCCTTGGCTAGTTGTTGTTTTATGGATTTTTGTGCTGATTTTAAAGGATTTTTGTTCTTTGTGAAATAGCCTAGAAAACCAAATAATTAAAAAAAACCCAAAGAAATAAACAAATCAAGACTGTTTATGGGACAAAGACAAATACACAGGGCATTCAAATAGCCAGTAATATCAGGGTAGAAGGAAACAGAAGGAAAGAAAAAAGAAAAAAGGAAGAAGGAAGAAGGAAGAAGGAAGACGGAAGAAGGGAGGAAGGAAGGAAGGAAGGAAGGGAGGGAGGGGAAGAGAGAAAGAAGAAAAAGAAAGAGAGAGGAGAGAGAGAAAGAGAGAAAGAGAGAGAGAGAGAGAGAGAGAGAGAGAGAGAGAGAGAGAGAGAGAGAGAGAGAGAGAGAGAGAAAAAGAAAAAGAAAAAGAAAAAGAAAAAGAAAAAGAAAGCTTCACTTTTTCCTCCTGTGGGAAAAATACTGCTTTTTATTATATGGAACAACTTCACCCACACCCACACCCACACATACTTTCACTTTTTTACTGTTAAAAGAGTTTGCCTCCCTTTTAAGGAAAAGATTGCTTTCTAATTCTATGCATGAGATACAGGAAACTCAGTTTCTGAACTGGAACTGTGTGAGTTTTTCTTCTCTACATAAATACAAGCATGTGTTTATATGGCTTAATGTGTGCACACACACACATGCCCATGCATATGTCCATACACTAGATCTTAAAAATATTTGCAAGTTAAAACGTTTTTTCTGTAGAATTAGAGTTTATATTTTTGGTTGTATTAGAATAATGTGCATCAAATAGATTATTGCTTTCATTCATAAATAGGTAGTTGTTCACATATACACTTTGAAACATTAATATGCATGTTTTGTAGTCAAAGCAAGTAATTTTAGAAAAACAAAATAACACATTTTTTTTATTTCTCATATGGAAATGAATAGATCACTATGTCAGAAATGACAAATATAAATACAAATGTTTCTCTCAAATGACAATGTATTTTGGGAAAGTAAAGGACATGTATGTTGTTTATGAACATATTTCCTGCACAGCATTTCTAATAGATAAAGCCACATTTTCTTAAAATGTATTTCACTCACCCAACTTTAAAATATCCAAATCTGAAATTTCATAGCCACAATGAAATCCATTGCACTGTTATTCAGAATTAAACTTCCAAAAATCTAGTTTGTTTGTTTTCTGGGCTTAAACAGTGCTTCTCTGCCCCTAATTGTAGCCACAATTCATCGATTTGTTTACAAGATTAAAAGATAAATAAAAACAATATAATTTCAACATATAATTTTATTAGAAGTTTTAAAAATAAAGCTATGCAAACTAATACGCAGCAAGGAAAAAATAAATAAAAAGCTATGTGCATATTATCTTTTCTCTAATCAAAGAAGTCAATTCAGTCATCTTAGCAAATATTCAACAATTCCTTCGTTGTAGCTATTCTCAAATCATTCCATCTCTATGAATAGAACCATTTTGCTGCAGTTATCATATACAAAAGCAAGGCTGCATAACTTTTTTCCAGCTCTTTGTCCATCAGTCTCAGATTGCTGCCTGCTTCTTTCTGTTTTGTAAAAAGTCCAGTAAAGGTGTTTTCAGGCACAATCTGGATGTATAATCAGAGGTGAGATTTTACCTGTTCGCACCTATTCGCTAGAACCGGTTGTTAACATTCTAAACAGTTCGGAGAACCAGTTGTTAGAAGAAATTACTGGCCTAATCCTGTAAGGAAGGCAGAAGGGAAACATTTTGGTGTTGCTTACAGAAACTGCCTCTCCATTAACCCTTATATTACATTCTTGGCAGGACTAGTCTTCCTGTCTCAGGAACTTCTCTGGAGTTTTTTTCCCCTCCTTTGCTAGTACTTTGCTTGTGTGGAGTGACCATTCAAAGTTACAATGGCACTGAAAAAAGTGACATGACCTTTTTTCACACTTACGTCTGTTGCAGCATCCCCACAGTCATGAGAGGCCAGGTGAGAAGATGGTGCCTCGATGTGAGTGATATTGAGTTGGCCATGCCCAGCCAATAACATGACCACCAAGCCATGTCCACCCAGTCACATGACCACTAAGACACGTCCACCAACTAAGCCATGCCCACAGAACCGGTTGTTAAAAAAATTGAATCCCACCCCTGTGTATCATCTGTTCCATATTCTTAAAATGTCACTGCTAACATAACAATTTTTGAAATCTTCATTAACTTTAACTTCATCGTACCATAGTTAGCCATGCAACCAAAATCCCAGGTCATGCTCTTCTAATTGTTGCATTCTCTTATTTCTTGACAACATCCATTTTTTAAGCACAATTCACCTTTACATTGAGAGGACAGGATCGTTCCAATACTATGTTTTTAAAATGCAAACAATTGTAACCGTAATTCTGTTCCAGGCAAAAGGATTATTCTTGGCCTCATATGCTATAAGGGGTCTATTAGTCAGGGTCCTTACACTTAGTTAGCATTAGTCATTCAAGGTCAGCCTTGGAATGAGAAGATAATGTGTACAGATAGGCATTCAAGAGGTAAGTCTTCAATCACTTGACAGAGATGCCCCAATCAAATTCTGCCTACTGTAAGGTGAGGCAAAGCTTGTCTAACATGTTTTATTAAAACTAGGGGTTCAAACTGCAATACAACATGTTTCAAAAGTGAATTTGCACCAACTGATTTCCTTATTTCTCTGTCTTGTTCAGCTTGCAAAGTCCCCTCTCCTTTTAACTCTGCTGTATTGAATTTCCTGAATCTGCACATTATACAATGAACCATAAACTAATCACACAGGATGGCTTCAGACACCCATTATTCATTCATCAATGTGTCACGCAAACATAATTTTTCTCCCTCGTACCCACCTCAACTTGACTTGTCTCAGAGGATTGTTGTGCAGTCAATATAAGAAGAACAATGTGTATTCCCCTGCTTTGTTAAACAGGATAAGAAGCGTGAAGTTATTTAATAAAGTATTTTATTATTTATGTCTTCCCTGGTGGGGATAAACCTTTACAAATGAATAAAACAATATTGTTACACAACCATCCAATTGGTTGTATATTAAAAGAAAAAAATGATAAGATTTTTGGAGAAAGCCTTCTTAATCTGGCATCTTCCAAATATACTGCAATAATTTTACCATTTCTTTATGCCATGGAATCTGGTGATTATAATTCCATATTTGAACTAGGCACTATATGAGACATGTCTTCATTTCAAACTATAATGTAACTGTCTTTTAGGAATATACAAAATATACCATTCTGTGAAATCCCTGAATATATTATTTTTTTTATCATGATCATGCTAACCGAAATATTCCCAGGTAATCTAGCAGCTCTCTAAGGATAAATCTTTTGAAATCAGCAGTGTTTTATACCACTATTTCTGAAACATTTTTACAGAGCAAATATGGAACATTTCAGAGTTCTGGAGATCATCCATTCCCTTAAAAATATACATGACTTCTTGCTTCAAAAACTATATGATAAGTGGCCATATAAGTTCTCTAAATAAATAAAATAAATTTTAAATGTAGAAAAAGGACCAATGAATGGAGCTTTATGAAGGAATATCTGAATTTGAAATACAAAATAATTTTCTGACTCAAAACTATGAAGCAGCTTGCTTCCAGGAATTCTGGGTGCTTCATCACTGGAAGTTTCCAGGTAAAGGTTGGACAGTCAAATGGCTATTCTGTTCTGAAGATTTTAGAAGAGGGAAGGGGGAGGGGTGGATGAAAAAACTTCCAAGGCACCTTGAAACCTACAATTCTTTGTTAAATTTTGTGTTCAGCTGGAGGTGACTCTACAAGAACCTAAAATACTGTTTTATAATCAATAGAATGCTCAGAAAATGAGTGATAAAATATTGACTTGCCTGAACAAGCTAATATAGCAGGTGTTCTCTTATGTCTTAGAATTACAAGCCTTTGCATTTATGACACAGTTTCTTCAAGGTTTATCACATATTACCTGTTGATTCACACTTGAATACTAAATGGTGACCTGAAGTCTACTTAGTATTCTATTGAGGAAAAACTGATTCCTCTACTTATAATTTCCAAATCGCTAGACTATTTGCTTGACAAAAGCATACATTGTTTTCATTGATCAAGCATCACGGTTGATCTTCTAACCATTCCATTCATACATGTGATTAAAAATCTTTTCTGAAATGGCATGCTTTTGTGTGTGTTCAACACTCACAAAGCTGTCGTATCTGAAAGATGGGTAACAATGTTAACAGAAGGTGACTACAAAAGCTTTGTAACATCTGCAAGAAAATATCTTGTCCAAACACATTTTTTGTAAACACTGAGAATACTTTACATTTACTAGAATAAATAGAGAGTTATAACTTAATTACATCCATGCTCATTGGGCTTCTTAGAATGATCTCTTCTTGTTGATGAATGATCAGGAAAATAAAATCCCACATGGGTTTTGAAAGAATAAAAGACTGTATTCATTCATTCTATGGAGATAAGTGTTCTTAAAATGACTTTCCCATACCTGTAGAGGTTTGTTACAGCCCAGTCTTCACCCAAAGAAATAAACAGAGCAATAGTAGGACAATTTCTATGAGGGCCAGTTTTAAAGAAACATAGCCAAGGGCATTAAAAAGTCAAGCTAGCTGGTACAACCATGTATCATGTTGCAGTTTTAAAGACATAATTTCAATCACATGGTTGCAGGCATTAATTTGACTGTTTTGGCCTTGTCTCTACAGAACCCCCTAGAGATAGGATTACCAATAGCAACTTCATGACCTCTGCCAAAATCAAGTACAATAGCGGGGAATGGGAAGGTCAGCTTATTTCTCTTATATTCCCATTCCCCGCTATTGTCCTTGACCTTGGCAGAAGGGACAGGAAGAAGTAGAAAACATTATGGTCATTGGGAGTTGACTACAACTTGAAGGGCACAATCAAGGATGCCATGTGGGATGGCACATAATCAAGGATGAAATGTTGGAAGCTGCCCAAGTGGCTGACCAGACCAAAAATAAAAGAAAAGTTATTTTCAAATGCTAGATGCAGACACCAGCCCCAGATTCTTCTTTAAAGTCTTTCTTTTATGCAGCTAGGTGAGGCTCCTCTAAAGAGGCGGTGGAGACAACATAACCCTGCTGAAGTGAGATTTCCAATTGTAGAGCAGCTATTAATTCACAATATATATGTTCTGATTCTTCTTCATAAACACCAGGAAACATTCATTGGCTTAGGTCTGTAAATTGCATGAGGCAGACTCGTGTTTAATGAGCCATATTTTGGGGGGGGGAGTCCTTTGAGGAAGTGTGGTATCACTGTACATTGTGATTGCTTTATTGGAAATTATTTGACAAGATAGATGATAGATAGGTAGATGATAGACAGACAGGCAGATAGCAATGGCACTTAACTTACATACCATTTCACAGTGCTTTACAACCCTCTCTAAGTGATTTTTAGAATCAACATATTGCCCCTAACAATCTGGCTCCTCATTTTCCCAACCTCGGAAGGATGGAAGGCTGAGTCAACCTTGAGTCACTCAGAATCGAACTCCTGGTGTGAACAGGGTGTCAGCCTGCAATACTTCATTCTAATCACTTCACCACCATGGATAGATGATAGATAAATAGATAATTGGATAGATGATAGATAGATAGATAGATAGATAGATAGATAGATAGATAGATAGATAGATAGATAGATAGATAGATAGATGATAGATAGATGATAGATAGATAGATAGATACAGATGGATGGATGGATGGATGGATGGATGGATGGATGGATGGACACTTTACTTAAAGATGTTGTAATACATCACACTTTCTTACTGAATTAAGAGAGACTCAAAGGATAAAAATTTACAGTTTGGGACACGTATCACTGAAAGATTTAATTTTAGGATTGTTTTTATAGGCCACAAATGTTAGTCCATTGTTACTTTTTACAGCAGTGAAATGAAAACAGACAGTGGAAACAATCAAGAGGCAATTGCATAAATGCCTTTGGGTATCTATTTCCATCTGGATAATTACTGTGTATGTCTTTGGAGCTCAAAAGGTGAGAGGATTTTCTCTCTAGGTCTGTGCCTTTTCATTCCACACTGCCACTATTTTTGGCCTTTAGCCACTATCACAGTATTTACCAGCAAAGGTCTAAAACCATACAGCAAATCTCAATTCAAGAGCTACTTAATCTACGGCAAAGTAACTGGGACAGCCTTTGTGTTTGACTGCAACACTGTGGGGGAACTAAGAACTTGGCTGACAAATTAGACAAAAGATATTGCTAATCCTATTCACTGTATACTGTTGAATATGTATGAAGTGGATTTATAACCAGTTGCTGAAGAGTTACTTTATTACAGACTTCATTTGCAAAATAATAATATAAAAAGAAGCTATTCCACAGCAGGCACGTTTTTATTTAAAAAAAAAAGATTTTCAAAAGTTTCCTGTTTGTAATATTTTACCCGCATACTGACTTAGAAAATGTTGTAGCCCAGTTTTTCAAATATCATGTTTTGACTTTATTTGTTTACTCTGCTTATGATTGTTAGGTTATTTTTTAGTAATCCAAACAGTACATCTTTTTTTTAGTTCCAAAATATTTTTGAAATGTGTTTTCAAGATATGTGCAAGTATGTACATCAAGTTAATTCTCATAGTAAATATCTTGGCAGGACCCACTTCCACAGATCAATTTTTGGAAACCTTTTAGTGTGTTGGGAAACATGTAAGCAAGGACAAACACACACACACACACACACACACACACACACACACACACGATATGCAAAAAGCTTGTTAAAGACTGCAAGTAAAAAAAATTCTTATTGTTTGGAAATTGGTTAAACCCCTTTGGATAAATGTTATTTATTTACTTAATAACTCCACTTAAAAAGTGAAGAATTATGAGCATGCCTAAAGCTATTTTATTAATTGAGGTGAAAGTTGAGATGGACCTTATTTCCCTTTTCAAGTGCAGCAAGAAACAAATTATGACACCACATCTTCCACTGTATCTGAGGGCAGAAAGGTGAGCATAGTGACTGTGAGGTACCAATTGATCTGCCTTCTACCTGCAACTTGTCAGGCATATTATCTACCATACCTCTGTATAAACACAGGGGCAGCTATGGATAATAGCAATAGCACTTAGATTTATATACCGCTTTATAGTGCTTTACAGCCCTCTCTAAGCGATTTTACAGAGTCATCTCATTGCCCCCAACAATCTGGGTCCTCATTTTACTCACCTTGGAAGGATGGAAAGCTGAGTCAACCTTGAGCCTGGTGGGATTTGAACAGCCAATAGTCAGCAGAAGTGGCCTAAAATACAGCACTCTTAACCACTGCGTCACAGAGGCTCAATAATCAAAGCAATAGACAAGTCGAAGACTTTCCCATTGAAAACTTATCTTAAGCACAGCATTAGTGGCAATGAAGAGGGGAAAAAATCTTATTTTTCTGCTCTCTTTATTTCTATGCAATGTCAGCTAACAAAGCTTCTATAGATAAGAGTGACAAACAAGGACTTGAAGGCCCATTATGAGCAGTTTCTATTACATTTTCTTCAAACAGTATCATAGATAACTAACCAGGGTGTCATAGTTTTAGCCAGACTGAGAAAGATGAAGAACAAGCAAGAAAAGCTTAACACAGACAGATGAATGCAACTGATGTGGTGTAAAATTATATTCTTAAAGAGCCCAAATACATCACCTGGGAAATTTCCTGAACTCAGCATTTTCTATGGGTAACAAGCAATGCTTTATGCCAGCTTAGGCAGGTTCACTATCCATCGCCTCATCTCCAGAAAGTTAACATGACTTCAGTAGCAGCTTGGAGAGATTCAGGCAGAGTTACATTATCAGTTCATTTTATGCCTGTGATCTCACAACATGTTAATCTGTTGTTTGATGAATAGTCTTGTTTCATATTGTGATTTGTTCTAGATGGCACTGGCCCTTAAGATGATTTGGAAGCAACAGATGGTACAAAATACAAGAAAGCAGTTATAGAAACATGTCAACAATATAATGGGAGCTGTGTTGATTGCTAGTTTATTTTTTTCCTAGATCCTATTCAAGGTTCTGGCCATTACCAATAAACTTCTTTACGATCTGGCTCCCAGCAGGATTATTATTCCTTCATGTGGAATCATCCTGATCTGCATGAATGAAGGCAAAATGAGCATCTCTCTGGAAGAGACTAGGGAGTAGAATAAGCTATCCACTGCCATAGTCAAACCTCTAAGCATAATCTTTGAAAAATCTTTCAGGACCAGCTCCTTGCCAAAATTATGGCCACAAGCCACGGTCATCCCCATCTTCAAAAAGGGACACCCCAGCCTAGTTGAAAATTACAGACAAATCTCTTTATGTCAGGGAATCAAAGTCAGGGAATCAATTATTAACCAATCCATCATCCTCCACTTAGAAACAAACAAACTACTCTCTAATAAACAATTTGGTTTCAGGAAAAAACTATCATGTAATCTGCAACTCTTACACTGCAAAAACATATGGACTACACAACTCGATCAGGGCAAAGCAATAGACGCAATCTACATAGACTTCTGTAAAGCCTTTGATTCAGTGGTACACGACAAACTACTCCTAAAACTAAAATCTTACAGTATCTTTGGACACCTGCATAACTGGGTAGAAGCATTCCTGTCAAACAGACAACAAATGGTCAAAATTGGGAGCATCCTATCAAATTCTGTACCTGTCAATAGTGGTGTCCCCCAAGGCAGTGTTCTAGGACCAACTCTTTTCATACTCTACATAAATGACCTCTGTGATTATATCAAGAGCAACTGCATTCTCTTCGCTGATGATGTAAAGCTATTCAACACCACAGACAATACTGCTACCCTTCAAAAACACCTTGACTATGTATCAGAATGGTCAAACAAATGGCAACTTCAAATCTCAACAAATAAATGCTCTGTCCTACATATTGGCAAAAAATTTCAGAAAATAAAATACAGGCTGAATAGTCAAGACCTTGTTGATGATCCAAACTCTATCAAGGATCTTGGAGTACTCATCTCTAATAATCTAAGTGCTAGAGCCCACTGTAACTACATAGCCAAAAAGACATTAAGAGCTGTTAACCTAACCTACATAGCTTTTTCTCTGGTAATATTACACTAATAACTAGAGCATACAAAACATTTGCTAGACCAATACTTGAACACAGCTCATCAGTCTGGAACCCATATTACGTATCTGATATTAACACAGTTGAGAAAGTCCAGAAATATTTTACAAAAAGAATTCTCCACTCCTCTCCTCGTTACAAAATACCTTATGCCACCAGACTTGAAATTCTAGACCTAGAAAGCCTAGAACTACGCCGCCTTCGCTCTGATCTAAGTATACTATATAAAATCATGCATTGCAATGTCCTACCTGTCAGTGAATACTTCAGCTTCAACTATAACAATACAAGAGCAAACAATAGATACAAACTCAAGGTTAATCGCACCAAACTTGATTGCAGGAAATATGACTTCAGCAACAGAGTGGTCAATGTCTGGAATACTCTACCTTACTCTGTGGTTTCTTCCCCAAACCCCAAGAACTTTAATCTTAGATTGTCTACTATTGACCTCACCCCTTTCCTAAGAGGTCTGTAGGGAGCATGCATAAGCGCACCAACGTGCCTACCGTCCCTGTCCTATTGTTTCTTTTATTTTTATTACATGTATCCATGTATTCATAACTATGTTTTTACTTATACCTATTATCTTGTAAGCAATTGACAAAAATAAATAAATAAATAAAACTAAAAAAATAAAAGGCCTTTACAGTGACTTCCCTATCCCTATGAAACAGCTTCACCAAAAAATTAGATTGGCCTGCTGTTTTTGAATTTTTCACTATCTGGTTAAGACCTTTCTTTTCTTCTGTTTCTCTGCCAGAATTGATGTTTTGATTTCATTGTTTGAAGTGTGTTGTTTTTATTTTCATGGAGTAGATTTTTCAATTTGTGAGCTGCCTAGAGCCTATTGATTGGGGCCCTGTTCACATTTCTGTAAATTATATAAAGTCTAATTATATGTTATTTTCAGATCTGATTGCTGTAATTCACTCAATATTATAATCATTTTATCTATTTCTATAATGTTATATTCTCCTGGAAGGACCCAAGACAGCCCAGAGAGAAATATAATTTTACATAAACTATCACAATAAAGCAAGCAACCCTTTAAAGCCTCACAGAAACATAAACACTCAACTTTAAAAAGTATTACAATAAACAACCTAAAAGACAGACAAATCCTGGAAGAAGCTGTTTGGTTACTGGTGACATAAAAATAGTAAACTGAGATTGATTAGGAGAATCAGAATCAAATCCATTGTTGAAGTGCATTTGAGTCATCTAGGACTCCTGTGGATTGTGGGACAGACCACAATCTGACTGATGTCAACGACAAAGGCTAAATTTAAAATGTCCAAGTATTTGCTCTTATAATTGATTTAGTTTCTTTTAACCAAAAAGTAAGCTTCCCATCAAGAAATTGTGAAGAGCAGAATTATAAAGATTTAACTTAAATTAAAATTCTTTAAATTGAAGAATTTGAGAACAGTCAAAATAGGATCACCAGCCATCTGTTTTTCCTTCCTCCAAACAAATTAAAGTCTGTGGGGCCAGGTTACTTGCATCCTAGGATACTGAAGGAATTTGCTGATGACCTGTCCAACTCTGATGAATGATCATGGAGAAATTCTGGTGAATGAGTAAAATCCCTGTTCACTGGAAGAAAGCAAATACCTTTATCTTCAAAAAGGTAGGAGCAGAAGAAGACGATCCAATGTATCACAAATACATTACCCTAACATTGATACCGATGGAAGATTCTAGAGACTGATCTGCAAGCAGTTTGAAAGTATTCACGAGAGGTCAGCATGGATTTGAAAGAAACTAATCATACCACTTTTTCTGATTATGTCACTTTTCAAATATAGTGTGGGAATGTTGCACCCATATTATAGTTTGATTTTAGTTAAGCATTGGCCAAGTATCTTATAAAGTTCTGGATATCAGGTTAATTAGATGTAGCTTATATGGTATGACAGTTAAGTCTAAACTTAGTTGGTTTTGCAACATACCATCATCCATCCTCATTAAACTGAAATAAGATAATAATGGGTGACATGAGATTATAGTCTTTCTCCCTGGTTTTCAACATTTGTATTAAGGGTATGAATGAATGGGGAGAGGGAACATTTTTCAATCTGTAAATTATCCAAAACCAGATGGGATGGCAACTATTTTTTTTTAAAAAAAAACTACCTTAATTAAAAAGACTGAAAGTTACAAAACAAAATATCTTATCAAAGATATGTATAAGTTGGAGAAGATCAAGCTTGGTGAACAAGGTCTTAGGCTGCTGACAGTATACTGAATTTAAATCAACAGTACCTGCAAAAAAAAAGCAAAAGTAGCTTTAGTCAATGCCAACAAACTACAGATTCTATATTGCAAAAGTAATAATTCTCAGTTTATTCAGAATTGGGCAAACTTCACCTCAAGTGTTAAGTTTGTGGAACCACATTTCAAAGATTCAAAAGAACTGTTAATGGTTAGAAAATCTTATGAGAGAAATTGAACAAGGGTTTGTAAGAGAAGATGGATGTGATAAATGGTCTTCAAATAACTGAAAGGGTGTCATATAAGAGAAGATCAAAACCATGTATTATTCCAGAGTATAAGTTATAAAAGAATAGATTTAAGTTGAATAACTACAGTGTTATAAAGAACCTCCTATCAACTACATTGTTTAACAATAAACCCAGATATAGAAATCAAAGAAGTCCTGAAATCATAGGGTTGAAAGGGACCTTGAGTCCAATTCCCTGCTCAAGGCAAGAGACTATGTGTATATCATCCAGACAGTGATTTATTTCCCTTCACTGTATGTGTTCAAGGAAGATGAGGAAGCATCTATAAGCAAGGCTTTACTTCCAATAGAGAATATCTGTAGCAGTCTAGATCAGGGTACGCAAACTTGGCAATTTTAAGAGTTGTGGACTTCAACTCCCAGAATTCTACAGCCAGTTGGCTGGAAAATTCTGGGAGTTGAAGTCCACAAGTCTTAAAGTTGCCAAGTTTGGAGACCTCTAGTTTAAATGCTCTCTGAGCTTGGTCATTTGCTTGCAGACATTTCATTATTTAGTTATTTTATTTATTGATTTGTCAATCGCTTACAAGATACAGGTATAAGAATAAACATAGTTTTGAATACATTAGATAGATACTTATAAGAAAAATAAAAAGAAACAATAGGACAGGGACGGTAGGCATGATTGGTGCGCTTATGTATGCCTCCTACAGGCCTCTTAGGAAGAGGGTGAGGTCAATAGCAGACAGTCTAAGGTTAAAGTTTTTGGGGTTTGGGGAAGAAACCACAGAGTCAGGTAGAATATTCCAAACATTGACCAACTAGGAAACATAAATCAGTATGAAAACAGCAGTCTGGCATTGCTGATGATAACTTAGTTGGGTAATGAAGCATCTGCAAGCAAACAACCAAGTTCAGAGAGCACCAAGGTCTCCACAGGCTTTCATTTGGATTCCTGCATTAGCCAGGGAATTAGGCTCAATGGCATAAATAATTATTTCCAGTGCTAAATGAAACATTGTTCCTGTTCCAGAAACCTGAGTCATAGATGTTAGATCCATGATCTCCAAGAAGATGCTTTCTGATACAAAAACCAGAACACTTCTAGGAATTTTATTTATTTGATTGTTTTTTTATGTCACCTATGTCCCCTGCAAAGTGACTCCGGGTGACTTACAGACTATAAAAAGACAAATAGAAAAATAATTAAAATATTAAAACTATACAAATTACATTTTTTTTAAATTTTATATATTAAAAAAAAGATTAAGAGATAGATAGACCTGCAGTGGTAAGCACCCCATTTGGAGCCTCAAGTCAGTTGGTAAAGCCAAGTTTTAATGTCCTTCTGGAAGGCAAAAGTGTGGGAGCAGTTTTCACCTTTAGTTGTAAAATGTTTCACAGGGACAGGGCTACAGTAGAAAAGAACTTCTCCTTAACCCCACCTGCATGACAAAATGGAGCACTTGGAATTTAAATACCTATTTAGCAACAATTAAACTGACTGATCATTTAAATCTGGTTAAAACAGGGTCTTTTCTTATAGTGACATCACTTTTCAAATGCCTTTCCTTTAATTTCAGTATGTTGCTGTTTGTTATTTAAATACTGCTTTAAGATGTTTTAAAATTTAATTACTGATGTTCATATTCCAATTCTTTTTTCCAATTCCACAGCAAATCATATAATAAAATGCAATTAGATGTATCAACAATACATTAGATAGTCAAGCAAACTCTCCAAATCTGGAGATGAAAGTGTTTCTTGGATGATAAGTTAGCATTTTGTTTGAAGATCTACCAAAGACATTTAGGTTTACAAAGTGATTAATTATAGAAACAAAAGCACTAGAATCTAGTTATATTGTAACAAATACATAATCTATCAAAAATGTAACTTTGTTAATGCAAACATGACAGCTCTTTTCCTCAAAGGAAACCCACAATTAAAAACCTCCAGAAACTAGCTTTTATCCTTGAAGCCAGTACTAATTTATTATGAAAAGTTCTAACTTCATTTTCTAATAAATTAGCATTAAAACAATAAAATAACTGACTGCCCTGCAAGGGGAATGTGTAATTTGGTGGAAAGAGGTGAAATGTACAATTTCAGGGTTGACATTTCAATATCTTGAATATTACTTTTCCTTTTATTACCATCTCTATTTATACTTGCTATGAATTAATTACTACAGTTTCTCCAGTTTGAGTTTGTCATGAAATGAAAAGAGGTCTGTCACTTTTGTCTCATCAGTGAATCAGGTAAGTAATTTTCTTTGCTAGGTACAATCTACTAGAAACTGGATTTCTGGTGCAAACATGAAAGGAAAGCGCTCTTGTGCAGCTTCCATTCCTTTCAAGGCATTTTATAAAAAAAATACAACTAATTTCACAATCCATAGGGAGCTGGTAGGAAAAGATGAGATGGCTAGACTTGCTCATCTCTATCCCCCTGGACTTGTGATGGCCAGAAAAAAAGGGAGATATGATTGGCCAGTTCAGCTTGATGTATTCTATATGGAGTGTTGCTCTTTTACTGACAGAACTGGAGTTTTACTTGACCCCACATTGTGATATGCCTTAAGCATAGCTTACTGAAAGGGCAAAATAGGCTGTCTTCAACAATCACACCTAGCCATTCATAAACCACAAATACTGGACTCATTCAACAGCCGGGGCCAAACCCTAGCAAACAGTGACATGCAGCAGTGTGAACCCGGACAATATCTATTCTCTACCCAAGTTTGGCTGACATGAGAGAATGAAGAATATATGCTGATCCAGTGGATTTGAAGCTGGCTCACTGCCAACTGGATTCCCTCATTTTGAGGGTAGCCTACTTCTGCTATTTTTCTGCAGGAAGAAAAGTAGTGAGATCTTTCCATCAGCTGCGCCAGAATCCTGGCTCTAGCAGTGTTGTTTCCCTCAGCTGGCATCTTCTAACTGTCCACAGGAAAGACATGATTAGGACAGCACTTCTCTCCATTGAGTAAAGCTTCCAATTCAATATATTGAGTAAGACTCTAGCATATTACTCAACCATTCCCACACAAACATTTTCATTACCACGACTGGTTTCTTTTACTATTTTCCAATTCTTCCTTCCTATTTTCTTCCTCTATTTCTTCTAATTTCTTCCTTCCTTCCACACAGAGATGTAGTCACCTTCTCCATTTTTAGGCCAGCAGAATTAACAGAAGAATAAATACAATACCTATGACTTTACAGTATATGGTCTCCTTAAAAAGCTAGCGCAAAATGAAGATGATCTGATGAGATAAATCTTAGAAGGTTAATAGCTTTTTAAAAATCAATCTTCTTTGAAAAAGAAAAAGGATAAATGGCTTAGAAGATGAAGCACTAGCCTCTCACCTTTGTGAGCAGAGTTCAAGTCTAAACTATGAGTTCAAGTCCAAAGTAACATGGCTTTACTGGGCTGAGATCAGTCTCTAGTGGGCAGGAATCTGTATTACAAGATTCCAGTTTGTAATTTGCTATATGAGGGGTACTGATATACTTAAGGCATTCAAAGCTGCCCATCCTTTCCATAACAAGAAGCAGAAACAGGCTGGAGTGAAAACAACCACAAGTGGCTTAAAATAAATACACACACCTACACCATGCTGTTTGCAATATTCATCCTGTTTTAATCCTATATGAGACTTATAACACATGTATTTGCATCTGTTGTGCACAAGCAATAATTCTTAATGGATTTAATCAATTACATTGTGGCAACAAAAATAGTCAGTGGCATTGTAAGTATGAAAAGAAACATTTTTTTAAAAAAAATGGCATATGCGTGTGTTCCATTGAGAACAAGTTGTTCTTTCTCTTACTCTTTTTTCTTAACACTAAATGAACCAAATCTGTTTCCGAAGCAAGTTTATTCCATATATTAGCCTAAGAACTCCACAGGTCCTTGACCTCACTCTTAATTCTAAGACTGTAAGGATAAAAACTGACACTCATCAAGATGGGGAGAAATCAGTACTGAAAGCTGTATGTTTTGGTCAAAGCATTTTGAATGCATGAATTGTTGAATTTAAGAATGAAAGCTTCAGATATTGTATGTGTATTTTCTATCAGTTGGGCTAAGATTAAAACTAAATAAAGATGAATCCAGATAGCTGGTTAAATCAAAGCAGAAGACTAGAAGTTTTTTAAAATCTTGTTCTCACTAAGTAGTACCCCAATGCTTTATTAATAACCATTGTTTACAGCTAATTCAAACCACCTGCAAATCCCTTTGTTTTGATCAAAGCATCTCTTTTCCTTTCCCCTGCTTCCCAAAGGATTAATAGATGGCTTTGTAAATTGTGAGATAATATGTTAAAGGTCATGAGTTAATGCATCCTATGGAACTTTTTCTCTTCCTTTCTCAAATGGGTAGTTGGAATATGTCTGCTCTCTGTCTCCAGTTCTTTGTAACATGGTTTATAACTAAATTTAAAGTATTGTGTGCATGTGTGTGCGTGCACTCATACACAGACATATACAGACATCTTTTAAAAGATTATTAAAACCTTTCTATAATAATGTATTACCATCTTTGCCTGAATCAAAGTAAAACTATCACTCCTTTTAAATTAAACTATCCACAAAACACGCATTTACTTTCTGCTATAGAAAATGCTAATAATGCTTTTAGAATGGTATTTAAAAAGTCTAATTATATCATTTAAAAACTGAGACCAAAGGGCAAACTAAATTCTCCTCACATAAATCAGACTTTTTTCTTTATTCCAATGACTTTAAAAACCTCAAATGCGGTAATTTTAATAGCAATGAAGGAATGAATAAGTCATAACTCCACCTGATCACATAACTGTCTATAACTGTTATTAAATGCTCGAAAATAAGTGAACTCATTATGTTTCAGTGCTGCTTTTAGCTAATCTAAGATTCTCCTCACTTAATCATGCAGAAAAGGCTTCAGTGCTGTTTCAGGCCCACAGCAAGGTCACTTCTTTCCTCACCCCCACCAGCCTGCTTTCTGCTGATCATTTAAGAACAGCACTTTTGACCTGAAGCTGATGGTCTCTCATAGAAACTGAATGTTTAATCCCAAAGAGCTGTGCTTGAATACAAAATGTGTGTACTGACCGGAGTTATATTTACTGCTAATGGAATCACAAAGAAGAGGTGGGGGGGGAAATGTCTATCAGAAGAATTACACACTGTGCCCTGCCTTGCATTGTAGGAAGACGACTTTTGATATCTGCAACCACCAACTAATGATTTTAAAACTTGATACCCACATGGTAAATTCTGACAACTTCCAACTGGCTTGAAAGGTACGAAGATAAAACACTTCCACTTGCCACTCAAAATATATCTCTGATTTCTAGCATTTATATAAGGTTTATTGGTTTTAATACAGCAAAAGGATTCAAGGAAACAAAAAAAAAAAAAACCTCCACACACATAATGTGTACTTTAACTCCACAAATTATTTCAAAAAAATCATTCTGCTGCCTCAGAAGTTGTGCCTTTGGAATGAAACAGAATCCTCTAATTCCTCCATTAACAAAAATGAAATCATAAAGAACAGAGCCAGGATTTTTGGACTAAGCCAGGATCATAAGTTACAACAGATATGTCTCATGGTTCATTTAGCTATTCTGACAGCCCAGAAAATCAAGTGAAAGCAATTAAGAAATATCAACTGGCAAGTTATTAATTTCTGAAATTATTATATAGTATTTGGACCTTCGATGGCCCTAATTGTTTTTTAAGGAATTAAAGAGAAGTTAGGTACAATGTGATGCCATATAATACACCAGATTTAATTGCGATTGAAAAGAAGAAAGAGTGGATAACCAATGTGGCAATATAGGTGATTGTAGAGTAGAAGACAAGAGAACTGGAGAAGATTACAAAATATAAAGGTCTGAAAATCAAAATTGAAAGTATATGGCATAAACGGGCCATGGTGGTCCCAGGTTATTGGTCATACCAAAAAATATCGGATAGTGCTTAGAAAATCTGTGTATTGAGAAAAGTTTTATCAATCAATTACAAAAGGACACACTACTTGGATTCGCACCTATACAATACTGAAACATTACAACATCTTAGCTTCTTAGAAAGAACATGATGCTTATGAGCCAACACAAGCCATTTTTATCTAGTGTTTTAGGTATTAAGTTAGAAACTATGAAACTGTAAGTTGTATTCCTGCCTTAGGCATGAAAGCCAGTTGGATGACTTTGGACCAGTCATTCTTTCTCATCTCAACCCCTCATAGGGTTGTTTTTATGGGAAAAATAAGAAGAGGAAGGAATGTTAATATCTGTGCTGCCGTATTTATAAAAATAATAAAGGCAGGATAGAAGTCAAATAAATAAATAATAAAAGAAATAAAAACACAATGCAAATAGAAGTAGAATGACTGTAGCAAAAGAAATCAAAAAATGCAAATAGTAATAGATGCCTTGGGTGCAGCCCCAAAACATTTGGAGCACCACGTGAATACCATTGGCACTGACACCATCAATCAAATGCAAATGGCAACTTTGTTTGGAACAGCTTACATCCTGCAACAACCTTCAAACAGCAACCTCTGCCCATCCCAGGTCCTTGGGAAGGACTCAATAGCTGGATAAAAATGCCAGATCCAATTTATATATATGGCTGAGTACGTGACTAGCCATAATATATGCAGAGCTACACCTTGTATATTAAAAAAATACCACATATTTACTAAATATTCATTAAAAAATATGAGCATCTGTGTTGAGTTTACAGAAAAATGGGGGGCTGTGGGAAGTTAATTCTGGCATCTATTCTATGTTAATTTATTGGATGACTTCATGGAAAAGGAATTACAGGATTTATTTGGTGTCAAGTTTTTAATAGAATGGTACAGGACTTTGGATTCAATTTAGAACATGAGAGATTGAATGCACCACCTGTAAGAAACTTATTAAAACTCAAATAACTATTTCTAAGTTGAAGCACAGTCCTAAAATGATTTTTTTAAATGAGTTGCAGACTACAGTAATATTGCGTTTCCATTCCCACATGTTCTGAAAGCGCTTCCTTCTGGGTTGAACTCAAATACGCTCTTATTTTCTTATTATTCTGATTGCCCTTTAAATGGTAGCTTTTCAAAGCTCCACTTGATTAGGGAAATATCTGGGCAGTTAGCATTTCATCCTAAATGAATGAGAAGCTATGGAGATAAATGAAACAATTATTTGAAATTATTTGTTTAGTGTACGTTGTAATAAATAGGCAATCAGTTATCTGTATCAACCATTAATAATAAAGCTATTTTTACACCATTCTGTTAAAATAGTATCAAAATAAGTAAAATAAAATCACCCACTTATCCAGTTAACTGCTATAGGTGAGTGATACCTTCATATGTCAGGGTATATGTCATTTTTTGCTTTAGTTATGATTTTTAGTGAAATCAAACATAATATCCTGTGTTCTCTATCCAATTATCTAATCCACGCTACACTGAAGTTGTTAGCAATAGCACATATACTGCTTCACAGTGCTTTATAGCCCTCTCTAAGTGGATTACAGAGTCAGCATATTGCCCCCAAGAAACTGGGTCCTCATTTTAACTACCTCAGAAGGATGGAAGGCTGAGTCAACCTTGAGCCTAGTAAGATTTGAATTGCCAATTGCAGGCAGCAGAAGTGGCCTGCAGTACAGCACTCTAACCACTGCGTCACTGTGGGTCATTCATAATGGTGGCATAGTACCATGAAGAAGTACACTCTGGACATAATCTCATGTTTCTCAGTTTCCTTGTTGCTGTCATGTGTTTGGCCTGAAAGCTCTACAAATTCCCTCCCTGGTTAATACCTCTATGTTCATATGAAGGAAGAAGGAAAGCTTGGTATGTGAAATTCCAATCAAATCACATGCCTATGCACAGAATCTATTCAATTAATGGCACTGGATAAGTGCCCACAGAATTCACAAGGGGTTGGACTTGGTTCATTTGTGGCTATGTAGCGACTCCAGGCTGATAACTGTTTTGATTCCATGGCCAAGCTCTGCCACCCATTCTCCGGAAGAATTACAACATGTAGGGGATCTATATTTATGAAAAACTGATATGTTGGAATTGTGATATAAATAATGCTTAGTCAAATGGTTTAGGGCAGGATTATGGTATTGGCAGCTATCCTATATTGCTGAACTGCTCCCAGCATCCTTTACAATAGGTTTCACTTAGTGGTGTTGTAGCTCAACAACTTTTTTTTAATAATATGGGTTTTTGGGTTTGAATGTAAGCAGATATTTTTGGCTATAATGTGTTTTTTTCAATTTCTGTTTTTTTCCCTTTTATATATTGTTTATGAAAAAATGATGTTGCTCAAGTCCTATTTTTAAATGCTTTATTTCTAATGTCTAATCTGGGATGTTGAAAGCAGAGCAGAAAGGTATGGAGAAGAAGATCCTGTTGTACAATAGCTGTTGTCTTGTCCAGCAACCTGTCTGAAAAATAAAGCCACCAAAACACTCTGACAAGTCAAGTTGAGGCAGCCTTCCTCTCTGAACTATGATCAATTGTTGTGACACTATAAAACTGCCACGGGGTAATGCCACAAAATCAAAGCTGTGAGGATAATACCTTCCATCAAGCTTATTTTCTCTCTAAAAAGGCTTGCTTTTGAAACTATATTGGACAGAACTTTCATTTCCTTGAAAATAATCAATAAAACATCATAACGCATGTGAGTTAGCTGAAACAAGCATAAATTAAAATGCCAGACCAAATGGATTTGGGTCTAGACTTCCCTTTGTTCCTCCTCTGTGGTTTAGAAATTGCCTTGGACCATACACGCCTCTTCACACATTACATTTCTCAAGTATATTTAAACCTTTCACGCAGGATGAAACCAAAGTTTTGCAAACATAGATATTGCATTCATGTGTTTATAGCAAGGGTGGAGAGAAATTTAGCTTCTCCTGCCTCTATATAATGTTCAGTCCAGAGATTGCACAGTTGGAGAGTAAAGCCCTAGAAGTGAAAGGATTTTATAATGTATATTTTAAGAAGAAGTTAGCCTGCTTCCAATTTGAAGAAATGAAGTAAACAAAAAATGAGAATGTGACTAACTTCTCATAAGGATTTAACACTGAAGTTGTGTGAAATGCTTTGTGTTTCATGCACATGAAGGCTATTTCACTTTCTCTTGCAACAGACTCCACAATTTGTTTTTAGGTGAAGGTTCCCCTCACACATATGTGCTAGTTGTTTCTGGCTCTGGGGGATAGTGCTCATCTCCATTACAAAGCTGAAGAGCCAGCACTGTCCAAAGACATCTCCGTGGCCATGTGGCTGACATGTCTAAATACCGAAGGTGCATGGAACACTGTTACCTTCCCACCAAAGAGGTCTCTATTTTTCTACTTGCATTTTTACATGCTTTCGAGCTGCTAGGTTGGCAGAAGCTGGGACAAGTAACAGGAGCTCACTCCATTACACGGTACTAGGAATTTGAACTGCCGAACTGCCGACCTTTCTGATCGACAAGCTCAGAGTCTTAGCCATTGAGCTACCAGGTCCCTTTTTGTTTTTTAAAGTCTCCCTAATATCTCAAGACACATGTAAAATATCCTCCCAATCTTGAAATATCTGTTTTTGTTTTTGTTTTTAAATGACAAGCACACATACTTATCTATGCTGTGATTGGAGAGTTTTATTGATAGCATTTATATGTGCTACAAGCCTGAAGATGACTGAGTAAAATGTTAGTTTGTTTCTAAAATTTGTACTCTTGTGATGACAGCTTACAGCAACACTTCCAACCTAGGTTTTAATGTTCAAACACAGGAAAGTGATATACTTCAATGAAAAATGTTGAAAAATGTTCTGGTTCTACGGAAATACAATGCATACTCAAGGAAATCAAATAAAAATGGGTGGACCCAGTACTTCGTTTGCAATTATGCCCACTGCCATAAAAAGAAACAAAGAAAGAGTGATAACCTGAGTTCTTATAAATATCTTGACAGTTAGGAGAGCTGGTAAGATGTGTAGATGACCTTGGGGAACGAGCACAAGGGATAACTGCTTAGGAAACAATCAGACAAGAGAGGAAGAGCTTCCAGTGTCTTGTAAGATTTTGTCAATGTAGCCTTGCAATAAAGAACAATTAGTCATGTCTCATGTCTGATTTACCTGGGAGGACTGACATCAATCTTATAAGTCTGAAAGTATAAACTTCCCGCCAGCACTTTTTACTGCTTGGTCCATTAGAGTGGGTCTTTCTTCAGCTTCTTGCTCTGACTATTTGTTGGTGGCCCGCCAGCAGCTGGCAGAGCTAGCTGCAGAGTTAGACAGTGAGGAGGTTGGGGAGGAACATGGGCCAGTCCTGGAGGCTGAGGAAGGCTCGGACAAGGGCTCTGAGTCAGAGGCAGAGATGGGGGCCAGGGTAGTCTGGCAGTTGACAGCCACTTTTGGAGTCGGACAGCAGTGAGGTGGGGGAGCAGTTGGAGCCAGTTCCCAGCTTGCTCATGTGCAGAGCTGCCAAAAGAAAAGAACAATTGCTTTTATAATTACAAACTAAGGGTCGATGTGGGAGTAAACCACCTTCATCACAGGTGAATGGCCCCTCACATAGAGATTAAAAGAGGAGCAAAAGGGGACGGAGCTTTTGCAGGATACCATTCATTCATTGCAGCAGTGTGGAGATGCATCTCACAGACTCTGTGCCAAGTCCTTCTTTGTCAATGCTGCGTTTGAAAATATTTACTTGGCAGCTCTCCAAGCTAGATGAGGTCTGTGCTCCTAATTACAGCCTTGAAAGACTGTTTGCCAGGCCTTTGGCTGAATGTGAATGCAAGCAATTCACCTTCATTTAATAAAAGGGGTTTTGCAAGGACACAGAGTCTGCTTAGTGCTTTCTGGGGAAGTCTAGGTCAGAACACTGTTAAGCCAATCGGGGCTCCTGCCTCTCTTGTCTGACTGTTTCCTAGGCAGCATCTTTTCCCCTTGTTTCCCAAGGTTATCTTTGCACTCCATTACACAAACTGGCCACAACTATCATAGTAGCCATTTTGTAAGAGCACCAGTGACATACTCTTAAAAATTAAAATGAGTATACCAGCAAAAAAGATTACTTGTCATGTCTTATAAAATACAATGTCCTGACTAGAATTGCTTAGTTGATGGTGAATGGTAAAACGCTGGTCCTGAACTCCTATGAACTGCAGCTGTCAACATGATCATAGTAGCCATATAAGATTCTTTATTCATTTGTCTACTACATTGGGCAATATTCAAAATCTGAACTGAGTTTCAGTTTTTTAAACTGATTCGTATAATCCTGCTTTTGATCTTCTTAAATATCAACATGAGTTCAGAAAATTCTTTACAAGAAAAACAGTTTTTTTCCAGTTCCTAATATACAATATCACTTTTATGCTAATGACATATTTTTGAATTCAACTGTATTTCTGCTTCATTTATTATTAAATTAATTCAAAATTCAGCGATAGGTTTATTAGTAATTTGCTGATGAGCTTTGGAGACACATCTCTGAGTATTAAATTATTTCACCAACCATTAACTGCTCCTGCTTGCTAATTAGTATTTTTGAATTGTGAATACCAATTTAATGCATGTTACCACTTTAGTTTGTAATCTGGATGACTGACATCTTTTATCCTAAGAAACATGGAAAAGGGTGTTCTAAAGGTTGATAAAAATGTGATTTATTCTCACAGGGGTAAACATAAGTTTTGCAGAGTTCATGTTATGTATGTAGTAATGTCTTTACAATCAACAATTATTTTGCCCATTGAAAGTTGAGTAGCTTTCCTCCCAAAACTGTGTGTTCGTCTGTGGGTATTTTCACAATTAAACTATAGACACATATTTCTAGGTAAGAAAAAAAATATCTTTGCTTGTTCTGTTCCTTGTTTCTGTATTAATATTTACATATAAGACAGTAAATTCTTTTCAAGAATTAGTCCAGAGAAATTTCAATGTAAGTAATATGGTATCTGGATAATCTCTAAATTAGCTGCACCCTAGTAAATCTAAATAGCAGTTGACCATATTTAAATTGTCTCCTTCCTGGACAGCTGTGGTCTCTCTGCAGTCTTTGAGAGTTGTTTCTCGAAATCAATGACCAAGCTATCAAGAATACCCAAACTGTAATTTAAAGATGTAACCAAGACTACTCCATGGCCACCATATTTGAACAACATTTCCCCATCACTTTACATATGGTAATAGTTAGAGGGAAACATTTCAGGGAAATTGCAAAACAAAATAGTTATAGTTTTAGCCTGATGCATCAAACAAACTGAATTGGATTCATGTTCCATCCTTCTATTTATGTAAGGATGTTTATAAGATTCAAAATAAAAATAGTTAATAATATCTAAAATGGATTTAGTGTAAAACAGCTCATTTCATCTGAAAGGGTCTTCTACATTCTGGGTCTGACGTCACTCTTCCCAATTCATATCCCTATTCTTTCTTGAGAGAAAGAAAATGGAACTAGAAGTGGTTTAACACAAAATCCCTTCTGAAGGCAGAACATCTTTTCAAGATGACCTTTAGTTGAATGAGAGGTGTGATTGGCTAATATCAAAGGCCTGAAGACACGCCCCAAATTATTCCTACATCGCCAACGGTAATTTCAGAAGGGCTTCTGCATCCTATTGAAAGTTCCATTCTAAAGAAAACTCATAGCCAATTGACATGCTTTGTATTTATAGGCAAAGATCCTAAGATCAGTCCTTGTAAGGATCTCAAAGAGCAATGACCTCTGTCTGAAACCTTGAAGAACTGCTGCCAAACTGATTTAATACAAGACAATTCCTCTGAGATTTGCTAGAAGTATATCTGACCATTCTGTCATTAAAAATATGAGGTTTAGTGGTGAAAAATAAAACATAGCTCACCGAAAACACTTAATAGGTATCATGCATTAGTAATAGAAAAATTGATTCAGATTTTAGATTAAATATGCAAAACTTAAGGAATAAGCAAGTATCTTAGGTCTATTAAATGCTGTTCTTATTATTACTCATCCATTCACTTTCCACTCAGTTTGTAATTCCTGCCTTTCTCTCATTTCAATTATAATTATTGTATTGGCTATGGTAAATGGGAGAATTGAGAAATTTCCTAGACTCTTGTTATTTATGTTCTATTTTATCAGAGTATCTGAAACTTTCATTGTGAAATGCAATCCTGTATCTAGAATCAGATCGATATTTTGAGTACTTCATGATTATATACCTTCTAGTTTATGTAACTCTCTTTATTGTCAGTTTCTACAAGCAACTAAACAACACAGAAGTTTTTTAAAAATAAAACATGGCTTTTGCCAATTGATTTATAAGAAAGACAGATATTTTGTTGACTTAGCTTCTATCATTGCCCATCTTTTTTTTTTGCTACACTGACACAATGTTACACAATTATTGCCAAAATTATCAATAGTATTTTAAAGCAGTGTTAGGTACATTTTCCAATGCTGATGTGCATTTCCCTAAGTGCTCATATCTTTTCCAGCGTGCCTGAGTTTGGGGGATGGGTGGGGGTTGCACTAAAAAGGCTCTTATGAATGCAAGTTATTCCTGTTTGCTAATTATTCAGGCTCTGTAGAGTTGGGTAATTCATGATCATGGATCAAAGAAAATTACAATCAATTTTCTCACCTAAAATACACACCACTCAGATGGAATGTTTTATCCCTCTTCAGTTTTATAGAAATATCAGTGAAATGAAAGCTTGGGTGTGTTTAAAGAAAACTGTTTAGAAATCCAATTCTTCAGCAGGTTGCACTTTTAAAAAAAGAAATGCCAACTTACATTTATGTTTGGGAAGAAGCAATCACCGTCCACTGGATGTAAGTGGTTAGAAAGCCAAAGTATTTACAGGCACCTTGGCTATGCCAGGGCTCACATTCCTTCTAACTGCCACTGCGAATTCAAACTGCCTTCTGCAAATGCTGTCAAATCCAAAGCCAAGTATGTCCTTCATCCAGAAAACTGCTATTAAGAATATCAGTCAGCAGGTGCCCCTTCCCACCTACCCCCCATTGCTTCTATTGCCCAGTAGCCTGCAGTTACTTGATATAGCAGAAAAGCAAAACTGACGGAATATGGCTGTTTGTCTTTCTGTGACAGGGAAGGAATGGCTTTCAGGGCAATCCCCCAGTGGAAAACAAAGGGGGAAAAACATCACCTCCCAAATGCAGATCATGAGGGGAATGAAGCGTCCATTCAATATTTTTGAGATGGTGTTGACTTTACCTTGCTTTTAAATTCTACACATAAAATGAATACACATTCTAAGAATACTCTGTCCTTCCTGAGTTTTAGTTCATAGAGCAGGCCAGGGATGCTTTGCGAGTTGACACATAGAGTGTGACACAGATTTTCAAACATGAAAATGTGTAAGGAGTTCCTAATCAATCTTCAGTTCTTGTCCATTGTAGCCGTCAGCTGGAATTCACACACACAAAAGACAACAGTGAATTTGTTTATAACTTCTGCTTCAAGATTGTGGACAAAATTACTTTTATGCCGCAATGGATATACCGTATGTATGTAGGTACCTTAACTATGCTTCAGTATAACAAACACAGTAATTAACTCCAGAGAGTTACATACACTACTGTATTGCCTCTACAGCTTTTCTTTCAGAATTTAGAAAAAGAATATAAACCTTTCTGATTTTGAAAACCAGTGAATATGCTCAGTATCTATGTGAGACATTATGAAGCATTTGCTTCAGGTAGCAAATTTCAAAAGGAACATCATGTCATTTTAATTCTTCCAGATTCTGCAGTTTGTTCTTTTACATGCATTTTTAGAAGTGGCTTTGCCTTGCTGTTTCCCTAGTATAGATGAGTGTTCAGCCTTCACACTTTTTAAATCCTCTAAAAACTTCACTTTCATTTACAAAATTATTTTGTTGGAAGATTCTCCTGGATGTTTTATCTAAATGGTTCAAAATACTTTTCTCCTGAAATAATTGCTATACACTTACTTTACATTAAATGTAAATTTTGGGGCTATGTCAGCAATTTTTATTTTGACAAATCTATTTTAAGTACTGTGGCTTGCAATATTTGATTAAACATTATGTATCAGTCTCCTTTCTCTAACATTTCATTCATTCATGTTTTTGGGAGGGATGAAAACAATATTTCCCATATCTGATTCAATGTCCAGCAGCTTTTCCCTATCTAGTACTATCCAAATGGAATAATTTTAGAATTTTCTAAATCCTAAATGGTGAAAGGAATAGTGGAGAATGCACTGCTGTTTAATTCCTGCAAATTTGAAAAAAGGCAAGATACTTCAATGTCCCACTCAATTTTCTTGGATAATTTCAGCTATATGTAAAACGTGGAGCTTTTACTCAATGAATATCTTTGTCTGAAAATATACCTGCACTAATACATTTGGATAGATGAATGAAGAATACATAGCATCTACGGTAGTTTATCAGCATGATTAAAACATCGCATAATAAATATTTTTCATATTAGATGTATGCCCATCTCTAACAAAATATCTATCAAAACTTGGAAGGTCATATTAGTGATCACGTATCTGTAGAAAAAAATAACTCTTCACACATTTGGGTTGAGGCTTTTTTCTCTCACTAAGAAAGAATGCTGAAATATATTGGATAATTTACGTTTGAATCTTATACTGAAATGTATCTTATATAAGGATGATACAGTGTCATCCAGGTAGCTCTAAAGCAGCATTGGCTTAGTGACTGCAACTGAATAATTGTAATTATTTTGGAATTTCTTTGGTCCATTTTCTCCTCCATGTGATATCAGCAGGAATGCATGCAGTCAGTCAAGTATAGTTTAATGAAACCTTTGCAAATCCACTGCACCATTCATCTAAATGAATCTCTCCCATGCCTAAATGGAAAATATTGAAGCACAAATATTTTTGTGTTTGGGAGAGATTCTCAAGGGACATGTGCACATATAATGGAAGCTGTAATGAGTGACAGTTTCTTAAAGGTTAATATTTTCTTTAATCTATTTCCATAACAGGAAAAAATGTGGGGGGGGGGAATACTATGTTAAGCACAAGGTGTGCTTTGGGGATTAGAAAAACAATCTCTGCTGTTATGTATATCTAAGACTACAGGGAATAATATGAATAACACAAACAAAGTTTATTATATTGCACAAAATATAGAAATACCTTAAATATGTTTCACTATGTTATTTAAAAGAAAGGAAGTGGAGCTCAGGATTCGTTCAATTTTTTTTTTCTGCTTCCTCCTAAAAAGTAAAATTGTCCATAATATCAGACTAACCTCCTTGATTGTCATGTAAAGTAATGAAACCATTAAATGCACAGTATTAAGCAGAGACAAGATGCAATTAGCCAAGAAATTACTCTGATCTCAGTGACATTTTCGAGAAATCATAATACAATATACATGGGAAGACATGATTGGCAGACTAATCCAGTTTTGATGGAATGTAGTCCACATAGTAAGAGTAAAGCAGTACATGACCAGATAAAACTCACAGCTGTGGATCCCTGATATGTCCTTACAGCCTTGTCACCCTGGAAATTCCTCAGGTTTAAAAGATGATGAAAGTATCGACCATTAATGACAGGATCATCCCCTACCCTGAAATAAAATGTACTAATCCCTTTTGCTAGGTCTATGAATTCCTAATATAAATTATATAAACTCTAGTAATTCATCTCTGTTAGCACAGTTGTGTTTGGAAATTGTACAGCAGTCTTTGCCCTGTTTGAAATGCCAGATGAAAGGAAGACATGTTCGTTTAAGCTATGGTATAAAAGTAATTTAACAGAAGGAACAGAATAACTTCTGGATAATGAGCACAAGATATGGAAGGGAATGGAAGGAAATGCAAAAGTTCCAAAGCGGAAGAAAGAAGAGTGAAATGAGTGGGGGGAGAGAATAGATATATAAAAATAGGGTTAAAACATGGTTTTAGCAGTTATGGTGATTTAGTGCCAGAGTAAAGAATGCTGTAGAGTTTGATTTTAAAGATATACACAGAATGGCTGTATATGAATGGCTGTATATGTCTTACAAATGTTTGGTCTAGAAAGTCCCCTTTATTAAAGAAAGAAAGAAAGAAAGAAAGAAAGAAAGAAAGAAAGAAAGAAAGAAAGAAAGAAAGAAAGAAAGAAAGAAAGAAAGAAAGAAAGAAAGAAAGAAAGAAAGAAAGAAAGAAAGAAAGAAAGAAAGATTAAAGCAATGAATTGCAAATGCCTTTGGATAAGGCAAGTGGCAGAGAGAGGATACCCCTTAAATATTCATTAGAAATAACATTAGAACAGTTGCCAATTTAACATGTACAATCCTTTGTAATACAGATTGTGCTTACACAGCCTCCTGAGTTATAAGGACATTTTACACTGTTGTTGGGATTGGATCCAAATGGATGCTTTCTGAATCTGTACGACATACCTTTTTCCTGAAAAGTAGCAAGCAAACATGATGCTTTTTACACAATCTGTTTAGCTCGGCATTCTCTCTCTGACTAAGAGAGTCTCTCCAGAGTCTCAGAATTAGTTCTCCTACAACTCAGGTCCTTTTAACTGGAAATCTTGAGTATTGATTCTTGCCTGGAAAGACTGATGTAATGGTATTTTGGAACCATAGAGATTTGCATTCTAAGCAGCTGGCTATCCCTCCTTGAACAGCCTCTTCACAAGTTCACCTAATAGCCAAGAGTCTGAAACCATCTGTAACCTAGCGTCTTTCAATAAATCTTAGTAAAGAAACTGTAGAGGAATCTTATTGTGCATTCTACCTGAGGCTTGGGTATTTCCTGTAGATAGGATAGTTAAATATCATTTCCAGTCTGAAAAAGATTAGGGAAAATGTGTGGTTTAATGAAACATAAGCATACATGAATCACAGTTACCTTATGAAAGAAAAAAAAGGTTCCAGAGATATTCCTAATATTCTCAGGCCTGTGCCTAGAGTATTTGTGGATCTGTGTCAAGTCATTCTAAAAGTTACTCTTCTTGTTGTTTTATGTGGGTGGTTATTTTTTTATTTTTTTAAACTGAATTTTTGAAATGTTGTATGTTGGCCAAATGTCCTTGAAAATAAAAAAAAATGTAAAGAACAGTGGAGTGGAATGGGATAGAACAGAATGAAATGAAACAGGATAAGTAGGGCCAGACAGAATAGGCTAGGACAGGGCAGAACACTGTGTAAAAATAATATATGTTAAATATCATGAGGTTTTTATGTGCGCTAGAATAATGAGTTCTGGAGTCTGGTCAAAATGTTAATACATTTTTTTTAAGTTTTAAAAGCAATTTTATTTACAAATTTAAAAATGTACAATTTCAAAAATACAGAAACAATAATATGTGAATAACACATAATTCTTTACATTTGTTATCGAATTTGGTAAGTCCTAAAAATCATTATTGGCTAATACTAATCACATCTTCACTCTTTATCACATCCCAAGCGCTAAATAGTTCACAATATACTCTATTTATTTTCATGTTGGTTTATAACTACTCTTCTATTACGAATACATTCATGTTTTTTAACTAGTAAACAAACAAATATTATAAATGGCTAATAATAATAATAGTAGTAACAAAGAAAAGAAGGTTTAAAACCTTTAATTGTTTTTATATATTTAATATAACATAAATGGCTGAATATAATTTGTATCTTAGGTTCATTTACATGTTTTCCCTTTTATTGTCTACCCACTTATACCATTTATCCCATATCCGGTAGAAATCTGTATCTTCCTTCCCATTAATTTTAAGCGTAAGCCTCTCCAATTGGGCACACTCATACGTTTTCTGAACAGCAACCTGTATCAGTGGTACATTTGGGTTTTTCCAATATTTTGCTAGTGAAATACGTGCCACAGTTAATAAATGGATGGTCAGATATTTTACTTTAGCGGGGTAGTACCCTTTGAACATTCCCAACAAAAATAATTCCAGTTTCCACTCCAGCTCACACGCTATAATTTCTTCTATCCACGTTTTTATTTTTAACCAATATTTCTTTATCTCAGGACAAGTCCACCATGAATGAAAATATGTACCATATTTCCCTTTACATTTCCAACAGCAAGGATTGGCTGTTGGAAATATTTTGGCCAATCTAGAGGGTGCCAAATGCCATCTGTATATCATTTTGTATAGATTCTCCTTGAGTGCCACTGATTTGATTAGTGTCAGGTTTTTCTGCCAGATTTCTTCCCAGGCATCCAGATCCATACTATAACCTATACTATAATATAATATTATAATACTATAAAAATGTTAATACATTTTAACAACTACTAGTTCACTGACTATTTGACATTACAACAGTGCTGAACCAGTGGTACTTCTGACTGTCCTTGATATTCATCCCAGAAACCTTGTGATCATGTGATTGCTTGGCAATCAGCTGGCACTTAGGTGCAACATCCCACACACTGAATTGAAGTTCAATATGATTCAGTTCTTTAAGAACAATACTTTATGAAACTGAAGAAGAAAATTTCAATTCTTTGATATTTGATTCGAGAAACAAAATTCTTTAGAGTTTCTTTTGCTTAAAATCATTATAGTGAGATCAAAAGCTGGAAGAACAACAAGTTTTCACAACATGGGCTTAGAAACGTATTATATGCATTCCAGATTTCAGCAGTCTGAAAATCTTCAAACTTCTGCCAGAAATCAGAGACAAATCACAGTAGATTACATGCTGTTCCATAATCACTTCTAAGAAATTTGGAGGGAACTAAATTGTATTCTTTATGGCTATAAATGCATTAGCTAAGAGTTGGATTAAAAATACGAATGGTGCATTTGACAAGCCAGTTTAATATTTAATCATTTTATAGCACATTAAAACTTTTAACAAAGGGTTTCAAATATTTCATCTCCTTCACACTTACCATATCCCATAAGAACATAAGAATAGCCATTCTAGAACAGCAAAAACCTGTCCCAGTTAAGCAATTTGTTTCTCACACTAGATGCTTCTGGGTTGCTGAAAAACAAGAGATGGAACTATATTACTCTATCACGATTGCTGCCCTGCATGCTGCCCCAGATCTACAGATAAGTACTGAGTATTATGGACCAATCGCTCTTGTCAGAATTATTTTTCCTTTTCCAGAATAATTCATAACATTGAGAAGCCAATATTATTTGTCATTCAGGTACACCTTGACTTACAAGTGTTCATTTAACATTGGTTCAAAATTGTGATACCTTCAGAAAAAGTGATTGATGACTCTATTTTGCACTTTTGACTATTGCAGCATCCCTGTGATCACATGATTGCAACTTGGATGCTTAGCAACCAGCTCACATTTATGACAGTTGTAGCATCCTGTAGCCACATGATTGCAATTTGCAACTTTCCCAGACATTTTCTGGAAAAAAAAATTAACTGGGAAAGCTGAATTCACTTAATGACCACATGATTTGCTTAGCAACCATGATAAAAATCATCATAAAATTGATCTGGCCACATGAGGATTCAACTTCTGACCACACAGACTTACGGTGGAAATTCTGAACCCAATTGTGGTCATAAATTGAGGATTGCCTATATTACATTCAAAATTATATTTAATATGTTCATGGATGAACTCATTCTCATCTACTATGGACATTTGTTTTCAGTGAATATAACTGCTATGGAGATCAGGTTCCAGAGTTTGAAAGGGTGACAATCATTTTAATATTTGTAAAAAAAATATTAAAAATGCATTATCAATTAGTAAGCATAACTACATATATATGATACACCTTACGGTCAAAGCTTCTCTTATTTAAGAGTTTTTTTTCTGTAGTCTTCTTCAAGATATTAGGTTAAGCTACACCTTAGTACAAATCCCAAATGTGGCATCCATCACTATACAATATTATAAGCTAAAACTCATACCTATAGTGTTAAACCATAGCATAATCATTGTCAAGAACAACAACATTATCTCTCTTTCTCTCTCACTTTCTTTACAGTATTTCCATACTGACACAAATTACATGTATGATTTAGAGACCATGGGTAAATGTGATTTAGAGACCATGGGTAAAAATGTAACACTGGCCCTTCTTGGTTGCTATAGTAGGCCTGAACATCTACATTTCAGTACAGACAAAACTTCGGAAATAAACTTCCTTCCACATTTTAACTGTTCTTGATATATGATGAGAACCTGTCCAATGAGCTAAGGATGCTTTGTGCTTCTCAAAAGGCTTTTAATATCTAACAGGACCATCTAATTTTAAGAAATAAGGGGGAAAACTGGTTTCAAATGTAAGGAAATGCCTTACCTTTCCATGAATTAATTCTTTCACAACAGTGAAATCTCCTCAGGCAAAGGGCAGCCAACCTATTTCACATACAAAATGAGATCTTCTTGCTTCCTTAAATTGTCCCTGAAAATAAAATACTATTGTGATTTCTTCCAAAAGTCATTCTGCTGGAAATATTACGAGGCAAGATCATCTCTTTGAAAATAAAATCAAAACAAACTCAACATCATGCATATATATATTTGTTTTCTTAAGTTTTCGTGGGTACTTACATGTATGGTATTCAGCTTTTTTCGGGTATTTTCCCACGTCATTGACTAACACAATACAGAAGCCCGATGATAGCAGATGAGATTCTGCTGAAATGTTGCTACAACTTTAAAAGCACAACTACAATGACATGGGAAAATACTCGAAAAAAGCTGAATACCATATATATATATATATATATATATAAAACTATAGAAAACCCCAGCCACAGAATTATCAGAGAAGCCATGGAGATTAAAAAAGACCTGAAAGCATGAATAGAAGAGATGATTCCACCAGACTGTCAATCATTTGGAAGCCTGCACTCACAAACAAAAAAATCTCCACATCACTAGCCAGGCAAACACCTGGGCACAAACAGATCCCCCCTGATACCTCCAGCCCACACACATCCCAACCAGGCACCCAGATGAAGCCTAGCTTCCTAACAAATGATAGCCATCCATTTACTCAGAGCCAAGCTGCACTAAAGGCCTCCAATAAAGGAACACAATGTTGCCAGCCAATCAAGACACAAAAAGAGCCACAAAACAGACAGAAGATATTAGAAACGCCAATCAAGCAGAACACAGCAAACTCCAAGACCAATAAACAGAGACCAAGACTCCCAACCAATCAGGATGAAGAAAAAAACCATTCTGGCACAGCAATAGGCTAGCCCCAAATTTAAAACTGAAACCACTGTAAAAGTCTGACTCACAGACGAACACAATACAGAAGCCTGATGATGGCAGATGAGATTCTGCCGCAACGTTGCTACAACTTTAAAAGCACAACTACAATGACGTGGGAAAATACCCGAACAAAGCTGAATACCATATATACATATACATATACATATACATATACATATACATATACATATACATATACATACATACATACATACATACATACATACATACATACATACATATATTTGCTGGAATGTTTTAATCTCAGATTATTTCTGTGTTGAACAAGTGTCAGTTATCTACTATGTATTTCTGTTACTGACTCTTAAGTTAATAGGATATTATTTATAGATTAATTTAGATTGTATTTAACTTTCATTATTTTTATTATATTTATTCTGAAGTACGAACACTGAATATTTTATAAAAAAACTGTAGTACACATGATATCTTCCATTTTAAACAATTTTAAAGTAAATAGCACTTCTAAAATAACAAGATAAACAGGTTTCACTTTGTAATTTGTAATTTGTACTAAATTTCTAAGGAGACAGTTACCACAAAATTATCTTACTTAATTACCAAAAAGTAAAAAAATATCAGACATATTAGTGAATGCAGTGTGGCTTACTAAAACCTCTGCTATAATTTGGTTGATTCTTCTAAAACTAAAATCCAATTAAAGTAAGATGCTCTTAAAATAAAGTTACAAATGTATATTATTCTGATTATATAACTCCTCTCTTTTATCTGATGAATACCAATATTTAGGCTGAAACTATATTATTGTTTATTTATTTGTTCCAAAATAAACATGATGGAAAAGAAAAGTGAAATGTACTGTTCTGATGAGGTCTATTTTCTTGCAAGATTTTTCAGTTAAAATGAGGCTTCCTCTTCCTCCTCCTCCTCTTCTACTACTATTACTACTTTATTGCTACTATCAATACGTTAAAAGTTAGATCAAAGGTTGTATTCAAAAAAATAATGTATCCTTAGCAGTTTCTAAGTGTTCTGAGCCTTTATTTTAGTAATTTACTGTAATGATTTGTCTCGGTACAGTAAGAGTAGCCATTTTCATTATGTTAAAATGCACCACTTCCTAAAATATATCCGCAAAAGAATAATTTTCTGTTGAAAAGATTAAACAGTGACTGCTTTTTTTAAATAAAGAGAATTAAATGGCAGCTTATATAATTAATACAAATGGAAAAGGAATCCCCCCATCTGCTATTTTGGAGTGGAAACAGCTAAGGGTGGGAGAAATCCCGCTCACTTTAAAGAAATGTTAAATACTTCTTTTCTGTCAACATTTGAAATAGCTATTTGACAGGGTTGCTTTGGCTAATTGATTACTTTCGTTTGGTCTAAGTTGTATACTTGAAGATGAATTGTACATGATAATAAGGCAAGGCTGTGTGAGAAAAACCCTTGGTAGTCTGTAGTGTGTGTGCTGCCTCATTACAGAACTAGCTATCTGCAGGAAGTCTGACATTGAAAGGTACCACACATCCCATAATGCCCTTCCCTAACTGAGATGATTGTAGCTTCTTCCTAAAAGTGATGATTAGGAGAGAGAAAAAGCAAAACGGAATGCAGTATGAATATTTCATGTAAATGCAAGCAGGCACTTACTGGACGCAAAACTTTGATTGATGCTAGAGTGCTCCTAAATGCCTTGACATTGAAGGGTTTATACAATGAAGGCTTCGAAAGAGGCAGCTAATATTAGAATATAGCTGTATTTAGCTGGAGAGCTCATTATTACTAGCTGATATTAAACAAGACCATAGGCCTTGGATTTTAGTAAGTGGATCTAGATAAAAAGAGCAGAAATCTACAGAAGATAAGACATTTAAGAATCCTATTCCTGGACGAGTAGGCAACCTGCTTAATTCAAGCAGTTTTCAAACACACTTATCTGACAGTAAGTCCTACTGATCTCAGATTTACTTCTGAGTAAGCATGCCGAGATTGTCTTGTCAGTTTTAGTCTCTTTCTATCATGCCATTAATAAACAGGCAAAAAACATGAACTCAATTTGCTTTGCCCTATCAGTGAAAGCCTGTAAAATATAGAGAAACAAAAAGTACATTTAGTCAAATTAGAAAAAGCATGCACTGAGCAATATTTTTCTTTTTTTAATTTTGCTTTCCAAATTGCTATTAAAAAATGGCTGCATGCTTTGAATAATAGATCATTTTAGGATCCTCCCCTAAAGTAGAGCAATGTTTTGGGATGTGGATTTAAAATAACTCCGTCCAAATCCTCACGGGCTGCTTCAGTGGGTGGAAATTGTGGTGCAACAAACAGCAGTTAATTAGGCCATGCGGTATGTGCTTATACATTTCCAATACCATACACACACAATTTCTTTCAGCAAATTTATTGAGGCAGGGGACCAAAGTAAAGATTGTTTTCTCCCCAGATTGCTGTAGCTTTAACCAAGGGGTAGCCAATTTTGGGGAAGGCAGATGTCAAGGAATGAGATTGAATTGCCAGAGTAAACAGATTGAAGTCAAGTTGAAAACTTTCAGCCCATTTTGGGTTGAGGGTTTTTTTTTTTCCATTTTGAATAGACATTGAAGCATGTCTTTTCTCCACTTCAGTTCAGTCCCAGAACCCCACAAAGGCAAAAACAGGAGTCTAAAATTTCAGTCTTCCACAGGTGAACCTGATCAAGATCCATTTTTTAAAACTTTAAAGTTTTTTCTTTTTATTGTCTGCAAGATTATAAGTCTCTCATGCACCTCAGCCAGCATTCCTGATATGAGCAGTAGTGCTATTTGGAATGGGGAAAAGCAAACTTGATAGAATTACTCAGGTGAGCAGGTTTTAAGCTCCTCTTGACACAAAAGCAGTAGGGCATAACATCCTCACTTCACCTACATGCTGACAGGGTCTGCAGAAACTTGCTCAAAAAGGGAATGGGGGCTGCTTGTGGGAACATTTAATAGAAATGTTGGCCCAGTGTATCACAGCAGTGAAAATGGCAGCTTTCCTGCTAAGCGTCAGAGGAAAGAGGTTGAAAACAGAATGTCAAAGCTGAGGCAAGAAGGCAGAGGGCAAATTTGAAAACTTACCTCATTCTCCTTTCCACCTTGCTCTCTACTATTTTTGTTTATAGTAGTATTGTCTTATTTGACGAGCAGATAAAAGCATTCCAATCAAAGCACTGGACCAAAAATACCACCATTAAAAAAAATCTGAGAATGCCTCTTAGAGTTCCAAATGTAGTTTTATAAATAAAGGTCATGCTTGGAGCTAGTGGCTTTGCTTATGGCACACTGATTTCCCAAGACTACCAAGGGAGATATTTCTAGAGCAGTGGTATCCACATAAGATCTTAGGTTTGGATTCGCTAAGGTTAGCAGAACAATAACATAAAAAGGTAGAAAGTTATGCATTGAATGGAATTGGAACAAATGGACAGAGAGAAATTTTGTTCACATTGTTGTGAAATCTGGGGTCAAGCTGAACTTTAGCTTCAGGACAGATAAAGGGAAGTATTTATTCACATAGTGCCTAGTTTGATTTAAAATTTGAAAATACAAGACATAGAATAAAGCTAGGAATAATGATTAATTATTATGGCTACATGATACATCCAGGTTAGAAGCAATATGCTTTCTGGATGTTGTACCAACAGAATTGGAATGATAAGTCTCTTGCTCTTAAAAGTATATCTTTTTCCAGTCCTCCCATGGTCCTGTTCAGAATATCCAGTTGTGTAAACTGTATACTGTTAGAACAAAATGATTATTCTCCTTTGACACAATGTGCAAATAATTCAACAAAGAAAGGGCTGTAGTAATTATCAAGAATGAAATCACTGTAGTTTTAAAGTAATTTATAAATTACTCTACCAAATTATTTCCTTGACTTTAAAATACAAAAATATCCCAAATATGTCTGGAGTGTGTACTTGGTGTGCACAAAATGTACTTGGCTCTCCCTATCCCAAAACTGGTAGACAAAAAAACTGGGAAAAACCTTTATTAGTTTCTCAGAGTATAAAATACAAAGAAAATGAAAATATTGGGAAAGTAAGGGAAGGAAAAGGGAAAAGGAGGAAGTATGGAGTAGAAGGAAAATATTTCCAAATTTCCATTTGGAAATCGTTTCTGGGTTTTGTGCTTGTGATGAAAAAAAAATGAAACTTTGATTTTGAATTTGCTGATTAGATGGGTTTGTTGTTATAGAAATGGCTAGCTTTTATTATTGCACAAAAGTAAAAAGTTGAGGCTGTGATGTTATTATTTTCTACAGTGCTAAAAAAAAGTTGGAAGTCAATGCTTTTTATTCATTTTTCCTTTCTCCCCAATAGTGGACAAATTAGCTGAGTCATTTCTACCCATAATTTATGCCAAACTTGTATAAACTCTTTTTTTCCCAAGCCAATTCCAGTCTGTGAACAAGATATAGCTAGTATGACATCATGATTGTTAAACTAGAGCCCCGTATGCTCTATGGAAATTTACTGGGTGATATTTTTTCTGAGTTCATCATCTCACATTTTGGTTCTTGTGAGGAAAATAAATAGAACAGGTGATATTAAGTATGCTACCTTAAGTTTCAGCAGTGTGAAGTGCTACCTTAAGAGCCAGCAGTGTAAAGCAGCCGCCCCAAAAACTAATACAATCGTAAATTGCATTAACAGAGGGATACAATCAAGATCAAGTGAGGTACTAATACCACTCTATAAAGCCTTAGTAAGACCACACCTAGAGTACTGCATCCAGTTTTGGTCACCAATTATAAAAAAGATGTTAAGACTCTAGAAAAAGTACAGAGAAGAACAACCAGGATGATTAGGGGACTGGAGCTAAAACATACAATGAACGGTTGCAGGAACTGGGCTTGACTAGTTTAGTGAAGAGAAGGACCAGGGGAGACATGATAGTAGTGTTCCAATATCTCAGAGGCTGCCACAGGGAGGAAGGGATCAAGCTATTTTCTAAAGCTCCCGAAGGGCAGACAAGGTTAATGGATGGAAACTGAACAAGGAGAGATTTAACCTGGAAATAAGGAGAAACTTTCTGACAGTGAGATCAATCAACCAATGGAACAGCTTGCCCTCGGAAGTTGTGGGAGCATCATCACTTGAGACTTTCAAGAAGACATTGGACTGCCATTTGTCAGAAATGGTGTAGGGTCCCCCACTTGGGTGGGAGATTGGACTAGATGACCTACAAGGTCCCTTCCAACTCTGATTATCTGTTATCTGTTTTTAGTCTAGATCATGTGGGCAGGAGGTGTCACATTCTGGACACAGCCACATCCAGTTACCTGAAGGGGAGAAAAGTCCCAATGTGTCATGTGACACCACATTATGATGTGAGTTTGACACCCCTGGTCTGGATAATAAGTATTATAATACCTGGAGACAGCAGAAAAAAAGAGAAAAAAATTGAGAAAAATATAAGGAATTGCTAGTAGAAGTAGAATGACTATAGCAAAAGAAAGCAAGTGTAGCATCAATTATAATAGTAGACACCTTAGCATCTGGAGTACCACTTGAACACCATAGGTATTGGCAAAATCACCCTTAGTGAATCTCAAAAAGCATCTTTACTTCTGTGATTATATCATTAACACCTTTATACAACATCTGCCTTGTGATGGGTTCAATAGGTGAAAAAAATCCAGATCCAGTTTAAATATATGGCTGACTGTATGACCAACCATAGACGCTGGGATTTCATTCAAAGCAGGGCACTCTTGTGGAACAGCTTTGTGATAACAAAAGAATGAAAACACAGCACACTCACTTAGTCATGAAGTCTAGCAGCAATCATGCTTAGAGAACTATGCAGGCAGAACTCATCAGATTGTGTGGACTTATTTGGAAAACCTTGCTAGGAGCTCAAGTTACCCCCTTCCAGGACAATTTTGAAGTTGCATCCACTAGTTAGTAATGAATGGAGATTTGGCAGGGAGAGCAGAAAATCCATTTGAAACAAGCATAAGAAGAAAGAAAAGGGAATGGAAAGAAGAGAATATAACATAAAACCACTTCTCTAACTGTGTTTCTTTTATTATGGTATGAAATTACCTTAGAATTCAAGACTTAGAATCTATTAACTGATATGTGGCATCAAGGTTTATTAGTGGCTATATGCATTATTTTACTTTCGATTACTTACTTTTTACTATTGTCAGGTTTTCATTTAATTGAAGCAATTATCAGCTGTGTGGTTCTCCCATGGGTTATCTGTTCCTTAATAATCATCAAAAAAAAGATGGAAATTTAGAAGAAGAGATTTGCCAGTCCTTTTTAACTGGACTTTTTTTAAAAAGGCTTAAACAGAGTTTGGTATGTTATAGCATGTTTATATGAACAGAGAATCTTTTCAAAAAACTGAGCTTAGTTTTATCATTTTGATGAATTCTTCTAATGTATTTGCTCAGGAGCCATTAGCCAAATCGGCAAATCTATTCCTTATTATTGCCTTTATATTCATATATGAAAAGTCCCATTCCTTCTGAATCACCATTCAAAGCTGTACATCTTCTAATAATATGACTGGGCCATAAGATTCAGTAAATGACCTGAGAGTTTTAACAATTGCCGCTACGCTGAAATATTTTTGGTGGCTTCTACATATGTTTGATGAAACCTAGCATGTCCTTACACAGTCCATCACAAAGGTCCCTTTTGCATGTGATATGCTACACGGTGGTGGAACTGTAGCTGATGGGTATTTAGGCAAGCACCATCAAATTTTAATGGCACAGTTAGATATTTATGAAAAGAGATGCATTCAATTTTATCTCAGTAGCATAGATCAATTTTCAGGACAGAGTTCCTAACAGTGTATTCATAGGCTAGGTACAAAACCAATTTTATCTGCTTCACTGGTGTGTGAACTGTATAAGAAAAGACATCTTTTTACTCTCTGATAGCTTATCTTCCTTAGTGACCATTTATGCATGCTTTTGTAAATATACATATTTTACAGGCGAAAAAAGCTCTTTAAACTATCCTTTGAGATGACCTTGAAAGAAGAACGTTTGAATCTTCCAGGAAATTAGCAGCAAAGTGTGTTTGGGTAATGATCGGTGGGGTGAGAAATGCCACTCAAAGCAGTAGAAATCATTGGTGCAGCCGGCTATTTAATAATATGGGTCTCTCATAAAGGCAGGTTTTGACGAGGAAGTATAAAAGGGGTGGAGGCGGGGCAGTAGAATTAGCATTCAACTGTAGAAAATTTTCTGCAAAACTGAGAAAGCTCTAAAATGTTTCTCCCCACAGATCAAGGTTGTTTCTGGAACAAAAAAAATGAAAATAATCAAGAAAAATGCAGATGATTTCAGCCTCCACATATCATAATTTATATCTCTATGTGAAAATAAAAAAGTTTTTCTAAGTAATAACTTCTGGTCATCTTATTATATATATGTATGTATATATGTATATATATGTATATATATATGCATATGTATGTGTGTATGTGTGTGTGTGTGTATGTATGTATGTATGTATGTATGTATGTATAAAATCACCTGTACAACATAAAATAATGTGAATACAGGTACTTTATATCAGATGAACCTTCGAACAAATACAATTGTTTCCTGAGGTGAAGTGAATGTATCATAATATTTATCCTCAGAAATGACAATACTGTGTAAAGGACAGCTCTGAGCTATATCTCTATCCAACAAGAAGTTGATTCCATTAATCAACTAATTTATTAATACAATTTCTGTACTGATCTAACCTCGTGCTTTATACAGATTAAGTTATTCTGTCTATTTGCTCCAGATGAAGAAAGAAAAAACTCAATTCCATAACAAAGTACACCATATAACATTACAGAGAGTTGCTGTCATTTTAAATAATACTCAATGGCACACTCTCTAACATGTCATTTGTACAATCATTTGCTTTATAGGACCATCTTTACTTTTTTCTTTCAGCATTTGATTTTTCTGAACTTCCAATTAAATATTCCTCTCTTCCTTTTTTCAGTTCAGCTTTCCTTTCTATGACATTTTATTTGTTTGCACATTTGTTCAGTCAATTTCTACAGCCACCCATCTCAGTCAATGTCTCTGAGCAGCTTACAATTCAAAAAATATATTATAATCAAAATACCAAAAACAATAAAAATATGTTAAAGAGTTAGGCCACATCAGAAATGAGTTTTTTTTTCCTTTCAAGCATCATTGGTAAACTTTAACAGAGATGAAGAAATCAGTACCTTAGTTGAAACTCAGTGATCTTCCACAATTACATTTTATCTGCATTTTGCAATTCATTCTCTAACTTTTTTAAAAGTCTGCATGAAAGTTTAGCTATTAGGACAAATGTTGAGTTCAGAAATGAATTATTTTAGAAGAAATATCTTTGGGAAAAAAGGCGATACTGCAAGTTAAAAAATATGTTAGGCAGGAATATCAAATTCACATTGTCATGGCAATGTCACATAACTTATCAGGACTTTTTCCCCCTTTGCTAAACCAGGCGGGGGCGTGGCCAGTGCATGACGCATCTGGCCCATGGGCTATGAGTTTGACAGCCCTGTGCTAGAGGAATTAGGAACAAAAATACTTTTAGAACTAAAATGAAAATGGGATCAATCAATTTAAGAGGTGGAAAAATCAGAAAAGGGGGACAATGGAAATTTTCTGAGTCAGCTTTCCTTATTCTCTATCAGTGATTCTGAATTTCTTTGCTTAGTGGGGAGAGAGGTGTCCATTACCCAACTCTTCTTTCTTTCTGATCCTTGAACTCCTGGTTTGGGGAGACATTATTTCCTGCCTCTTTCTTCTTCCATTTGTCTCTCAAGCTTTGCTACCCTCTTACTGAAACAAAGGAGAAAACCACTAGACTCTACTGTTGCAAAGTATAGCAGTAACAATAGCAGTTAAACATATATTGCTTCATAGTGCTTTCATGGGGCTCTCTTTACAATATCAGCATGCTGCCCCAACAATCTGGCTCCTCATTTTACTGACCTTGGGAGTGTGGAAGGCTGAGTCAACACTGAACCAGTTAGAATTGAACTCTTGCAGTGAGCAGTGAGTTAGCCAGCTTATGTGGTGATGCAGCTCAAAATAAGATGCTGCTTGATAGGAATAGTTGCCTGGTGAAGCTAAATCTTCTTTGAAATTACTAAACATGATTTCTCTCTTTTCCCCTTCCTTCCCCACTCTTTCCTAACTCTTTTCCTACCCCACTCCTTCCCTACTCACCTCAATAATATCTGGTTTTACTCCTTTTGTCACACTTCCTCTTACTCCATCTTCAACTTCCCCTTCCCTTTTCTGTTTCTTATTAAAGGTAGCAGGAGAAGGTGTGTGTGCATTTGATTAAATTGGCATATAAAAAAACCAGAACTGTTGATACTTGCAAGGGGAAATCAATTATATTGTGCTTTATTTTACAAGCAGTTAATTTTGATTGATTTTTATACATTCAATTAATAAAAATTAGGCTGTTTTTATGAGAGGGACAACCCTGGCCCTTCCCTTTTCTTGGAATGTGACTTTTGACAGGCGTATATTCATATATACCTAGAGACACACATGCGTGTCATGTGCATATTCTTTATGGAGAAAACAAAATCTCTTGGTTTCCATTAGAGTTGGTACCCTGAGGTTGACTTGGTTTGGGGAAATAGATCATTACACAAGATATGTTGCTTTTCTATTCTTTCTTTTGAGGGAAAGGAAGAACTGCCTTAGAATGAAGGATTGTCTTCTTTTTGCAGATAATTGGTACCAAAGCATGTAAAATGGTCAAAACTTTCACAGTGGATTGGTTCCAGATATAAGATTTCTTAAATATCTAAATACCTTGGGCTGTGTCTCATCTCATCATTGTAGTTGACTAGCATCTAAGTTAAATGGTAGTTCTCCTTTTTTGCTTCTTTCCTTCACTCCTTTCTTTTCATTAAGACAGAAGTGGTTTACTTGAGCTTTCTTTTAATTTCCCAGGAAGCCTATAACCAAGCAGTAGGAAGTCTGATCTTACTTGGTTTCTAAACCCAGACATGGCTAACTAGATGTTGCCATCTGCTGCAGCTAAACAGGCTTCACACATTAAATGGTAGAGTCCTATACACTTGTCCCATTGATCTCACCAGTATTTAACAGTATTTAGAGAGGCACTTTGTTGTAGCATGTACATTTCTGGGTTAAATAGTGGGAGATTCTTATGGACATGAAAGCTGGCAAAGTGATATTTGGCCAGTCATTCTCTCTTAGCTCAATTCATTTCCTTCATATCTCTTGTTGTGGGGAGAAAAGGAGGTAAGTACAAAATAGTTGTACAAAATAAGGGAAGATATAAATCTAATTAATAATAATTCAATGCTAATTTACTGAGCTCAGGAATACAGTCTTTCATTACATAGTCTGTCAAGTCTTATGCATAGAGATGCCACGTGAAAGAGATTTCTTTGTTGAATGCTGTTATTTGAAAACTAATCAGCCTATATCTCGAAAAACCCTAGCATATTTATTTGCAATTTATTTTTTGAGAAGAGAACTGGAAATTCTCTTTGCATATTATTACTTTCATATGTAATTTATACAATTTATTTGAAAAATGCTATGAAGTGTCATGCTCTCTACAAATGTGCATTACATGACAACAAAATAAGAATTACCTTCTTTAATCATATTTTCCCCAAGAAAACCATGCTTGAGTTGATTAGAGAGTTTTCTAAACAAAAAGAAAAGGAGCCCTCAGAATCTTTTCTCCCCAACATATGAAATTCCCCTTCCCCTCCATCCTCAACTATATTTTTTCCAAACTAGCATCTAAATCAGAGGTTTTCAAACTTGGAAGCTTTAAAATGTGTGAACTTCAACTCCCAGAATTTCCCAGCTCAATTCAAGTTGTATACCACCCAAAACCTCTCTCTGAAGGAAATGGGCCATTAAGAAATGGGAAAACAAGCAAACAAACAAATAAATACACAAGTGAAATAAAGTCCATCTATATTTATAACACTCTGTCATATCTGGAGCCATTCACAACACCTAGCCCTTTCAACCTCACAGAATTTGAATATAAAACACAGAATAATAGGGTTAGAATCCCAAAAGTATTTTTTCAAGAGGCAACTGGACTTTTTGGTTTTTCTCTGAAGATGTTTCGCTTCTCATCCAAGAAGCTTCTTTAGCTCTGAGCTGGGTGACTAAGAATCTCCATATACCATAGAGTTAGAAAGTACCTTGGAGGTCATTTAGTTCAAACTAAAGCAGGATATCTCCAAACTATGGCCCACGAACTATAACTGACACCCAGAAGATTCCTTCTAGCCCACCAGTTCTTCCTATATGCTATGCTCTGATTCTTTTTAAACAGCACAGGGAGGAAAAGCAGGGTTGTATTCACCAGTTTTTGGAAAGGAAGGTAGCAGTCCCTCAATTTTTCTGAAGCGGGTTGCAAGCCAGCTGAAAGATTGCTGAACAAGGAAGGGGAAGCATCTTCTTCCCTTCTCTTTAAAATTTGTGCCAGCATTGAGCTGGCTGAAGGGTTGTTTCCTTTGCTTCCTTTGTAGGGAGGGACTGATCCAAGCCCCCCACCCCCCCACCCCTTAGATCATTTCCCTGCCACCATGTGAAGAAAGTCCTGTCCAAACTGGCTTAGGGATGGCTGGACAAGAAAGAGGAAGACAGCTGGAGGGTTGCTTCCTTTGCCTACATGGGGGAGAGGAGTGATCCGGACTGGTTGGACATTATTTGGACTGGCTGGGCACCAGCATAGCTTCTCTCTCTTTTTATGTTTTATGCCAGACATAAGATCTGATGGCACCCACTGCTCTTTGTTTAATGCAGATATTCAGTTATACATTTCTTTTTTGCTGTGTTTGTGAATCATATCACACTGAAGAAACTAAAACACATTCATTCAATTAAACTTTATTCGCTCATTTATAAAATTGGTTTATTTTCCCTTGAATGTTTGCAAAATGTCCAATGTAGCCCTCAGACTGAAAAGTTTGGAGACCTCTGCCCTATATTATTCTGGACAAATGACTGCCCAGTCTTTTCCTAAAAACTACCAGTGATAGAGCACCCACAACTTCCAGAGGTAAATATTAGCGGAACTGCTATATATATTGCCTTGAGCTCTTGGCCTCCAGCAGAACAAAAATCTAATTACTGAATTAATAAGCATTTACTTAAAAGAAAATAGCTTCAGGAACCAAGGGCCACTATAGCTTTAGAAAGGAAAGGGGGGAAATACTCACTTTTCAGAAGAGATTTCTGTCTTGTCTTTATCCTTCTTCAGTGTTAAGAAGATGCTAACTGCAAAAATTTATAAATGAACATATTTCAAATCTTACGCCAGTTGAAGAGAAAGGGGCCTGTCCTTATAAATCATTTTTTTCTAATTGTTACATATTCATAAATCATTTGCCATTTTAAACAGATCTTCCTGCATGTTGTTAATGTCACCCTTCTACTGACAGTAAAGCTGACTGAAATACAGAATCAACTGAGACTTTATACTGTAAAGCAATCCAGAATAGAAGACCTTTTAGTTATGGGTATTCAGTCAAAGCTGTCCAGATCTCAGCAGGAGATCCTGCTAAACATATTTACAAGATGTCTGGTCAAAGTAATTATACAAATCATGGAGTAAAACAAAAACAAGAAATAACACATATTCTGCCAAAAAAATTATATATATATATATGGTATTCAGCTTTGTTCGGGTATTTTCCCACATCATTATAGTTGTGCTTTTAAAGTTGTAGCTAGAGTTGTAGAAGATATTAGAAACACAAATCAAGCAGAACACAGCAAACTCCAAGACCAATGAACACAGACCAAGATTCCCAACCAATCAGGATGAAGAAAAAACCATTCTGGCACAGCTGTAGACTAGCCCCAAATTTAAAACTGAAACAACTGTAAAAGTCTGACTCACAGACGAACACAATACACAAGCCTGATGATGACAGATGAGATTCTGCCGAAACGTTAGCTACAACTTTAAAAGCACAACTATAATGGCGTGGGAAAATACCTGAACAAAGCTGAATACCATACATGTAAGTACCCATGAAAACTTAAGAAAACAAATATATATATATATATATATATATATATATATATATATATATATATATATATATTACTTTATTTGTATTATTTATGGCATGTTCAATATTCAGATACTTTTTGGATACTTTCCAAAACTACCGTACAATTAAAGGTGAATTAACAAGAGTGATATAGACTAGAATTCAAAATTTAATTTTAAAATTTCCTGGCTGTCTATTATTTTGGGGGTTTTTTGTCAGGTTTGACCCTTCCTGCACATATTTAGTACAAATGTCAGAGCCAGGACCATGTACCTCTTCATGGACAAACTCTTAGAGATAAAGTCTTCTACAGGAGTTGATCTAGTAAAGCGTATATCTCAACTTTGGCAATTGTACGATGTGTAGACTTCAATTCCCAGATTTGAATTCTGGAAGTAAAAGTCCACAAATCTTAAAGTTGCTAAGGTTGAAAAACACTTATCTAGTGTAATCTCACATACATGGAAGTTTGCATGTGCAGCCTTTTCTGAGTTGGTGGCCCTATCTAATTTATACAGCTTGAGGATAGGGTTACTCTAACATTGTTAGTTTGGAAATGTATTTAGTATCCTTTAATGCTTGAAACTCCTTGGAAAGATTTTTTTTACAAATAATTTATAGGCTTACCACGGAGTAGTAAATTATCAGAATCCGTTGCAATAAAACAGAAACATGGACACTGTTTTCTCAGTATGATGCACAGTTTTATCAGATAAGCAGCAATTAAGACCAACAGGGAACAATTATATTCTGAACTTTGCAGGACATTGCTATCACATAAAACTATATTCTTGTATAATACTATGACAGCCGTTCATATCACTGCCTGAACATCTTAACAACATATAACCAACTGGTCCATCGTATTGCAAGAAATCCTTTACGCCACCACAATAAAAAGAGGATATTACTATATGAATTTTAAATAAAATAGTGTCTTATTAGCCAACATATTATTAGCTGGAATTGGGTATGTCTAGTTTAATGAAAAGAAGGACTAGGGGTGATAGCAGTGTCCCAATATCTCAGGGGTTGCCACAAAGAAGAAAGGGTCAAGCTATTTGCCAAAGCACCTGAAGGCAGGACAAGAAGCAATGGATGGAGCTAATCAAGGAGAGAAGCAACCTAGAATAAGAAGAAATTTCCTGACAGTTAGAACAATTAATCTGTGGAACAACTTGCCTCCAGAAGTTGTAAACACTCCAACACTGGAAGTTTTTAAGAAGAGATTGGGCGACAACCATTTATCTGAAATGGTATAAGCTTTCCTACCTGAGCAGGGTGTTGGACTAGAAGATCTCCCAGGTCCCTTCCAACTCTGTTATTCTATTCTATTCATACTGTTTTAGGAAAAATAAAACAGATTTCTTCATCTTTATTTTTTAATCTTAATTTTCCCCAAATCATTGTAGCTTTATTGTTGACAACCGAGAGAAGTCAAAATATAGGACTTCATTTGTCAAACTGTCATTGTGTGTTAAAGGTATTTTTTGAGAGAGATTTAATCTGTCAAATCAGGAATGGCTGAACAAGAAACAATGGATGGAAACTAATCAAGGAGAGAAGCAACCTGGAATAAGGAGCAACTTCATAGCCGTGAGGACAATTAACCAGTGAAACAGCTTGTCTCCAAAAATCATGGGTCTCCATCACTGGATGTTTTTAAGAAGAGTCTAGACAGTCACCTATCTGAAATGGCATAGGTTCTCCTGCTTGAGCAGTGGGCTGGGCTAGAAGACCTCCAAGGTCCCTTCCAGCTCATTCATTCATTCATTCAGTCAGTCAGTCAGTCAGTCAGTCAGTCAGTCAGTCAGTCATCCATTCATTCATTCATCCATTCATTCATATGAATCAGCACAGAATAAGGTATGTGGTCTTTTGGCTCACTATATCCCTCATCTCCATAATTCACATGTGACTAAGTAATTCTTGTGCCTCTTCTACATTCTGAAAGAGAAAGGATAATTAATATAAAACCAAAAGGGTCTTTACAGAAATGTTTTTCATCTCTATTTTTTCCAGTTTCAACTTCCTTGCTAAATCCATGTCTGAAATCTGAATGCCACATCAATCTGAAAGAAATGGAGCTATAAATTTTCAATATGATATAACCAAGCTTAAGTAATGTTATGTGTCATTTCAGCAGGAAAATCCAAGAACATCTGAAAACAATTCCGCAAGTGACTTATAATTAACTGTGGGAAGGAATGCATAGTCTTCAGATCATCAACATAACTGTTGACAGGCATTGAAGGTAGGGCGAATGGAAAGTGGTACATGACTCCAATACCATACTTTGCAAAAGGGAAGATCAGTTCTGTCAAGAAAATCTGTTGGGAGACACTAGAAATCTATGAAATCATTAGTCTGCTTCCCAAAGTTTAAAAGAATTTTCTTTGGGATGCCCATCAGGAAAGTTTGAAGATACCTGATATCTCCTACTGTTCAACAGTTAATATTTATGGCCAGCTGTGAATGAACTAAAGTTTCATTTTAAACACCCTTTCCAACATTGACAGACTTTTAGACATTTTCACAAATATGTCAATCTGAACTGTTACAACTCTGTAAATTAATTACATATTATATGGGTTGCTTTCTTTTTCTGATCATAATCAATGGCCCATCCATTTCACTGACTCTTTGCAACCCCCCAAAATTGTAGTAGAAGGTGGAGAAATATTTTTTTCTACAGACATTCATACATTTCTGATTCTCCAGAGCATCCCAAGGATGCTTTACCAAAAGGCATCTGGACTTCCTTGATTTTGTTTTCCTTTCCAACAAAGTCCAGTTGCCTTTTGGAAAAGCACATATCAGACAACCATGATCTGGATGATTGAGAATTTCCATAGACTTCGTTTAATTTTTTAAGTCATATCATTCTTTATAATTCTTCCAAAATATACACCAAAAGTAATCATGTCTCCCTTTTTTAAAAAAAATAGCAATGATTTTTACTGCTTACTTTACTTTGTGGTCATAAGTTTTACCTTTCAGAGAAGAGCCACCTTTTGAAGCACAGTCCTCAAACTGCTTTCAGTTTGAAAACATCACATCCGATGCAAATCTCTTTAAAGCTAATGAAAAGCAAGAAGGAAGAGCAGCAATGGCTTTTAAAGTGTTCACTGGCAGTTATAGTAGCAACTAGGCTGCTTGTCTCCCATATGTTGAGATGTGTTGCATTCCAACATAATTTGTAGTAATTATTTCTAACTATAAAAACCAATTTGGTGTAGTGGTTAAGACACCAGGTTAGAAACCTGGAAACTCTGAGTTCTTGTCCTGCTTTAGGCACAAAGCTTAGGTGACCTTGGGCCAGACACTCTCTCTTAGCCCATGGAAGGAGGCAATGGCAAAAACCACATCTAAAAAAGCATGCCAAGAAAACTGTAGGGACCTGTATAAGCAGTTGCCAAGAGTACACAATGACTCAAAGGCACCTCCCCAAAATATCTAACTATAAGTGACTCTGTCTATAAATGAGCAGATGTGTCTACTCTGCTGCTGTAGAAGAACTTGTCCAAAGGAAAATCCTCTTTGCCAATGCTAGCAGAGCTAATTGACAAGTTTCTGTTGCTCCCAACAGTGCTTGTATTTTATATATATTGAATCCTCCAATAATTTCCCCACACATATTTTTCTTTTGGTTTAAACATATACCCAGCCTGAAATACTGTTTGGTTCTTACTAGCTCAGTGCTTCAGCTTTCAGGATGCAGGCATGTTCTTTCCATTCCTACACGATCTTTGTGAAACACGCTTGTGAGATGATTGGCTGACCTAAATTATTCTTCTGCTTCAAACAAGATGGTGGAAGCTTATGCAAATTTGGGCATCATTTCACCCACATCTCATAGTGTGCCCATCTTATATTTGATCCACCACATTTTTTGTGGATATTGTGCTGCTTCCCTAGTATGCACATGAAGGTGCCTAGCCAATAAAGTTCTCATATTTGTCACTTCATATGACAGTATGATTATCTTCCTCTCCCTCCCTCCCTCCCTTTCTCTCTCTTTTTCTCTCTCTCTTTCATACCTTCACTGCAGTGAGGTGTTTTTTTTTCAAATTCTACAAAATTGATGTTGTTTAATATTGATTGTTGCAGACAAATTTCACTCCAGTTCGTAAATGCAGATCTAATTGCAATCCATCAACTGGTGTATATTGGGCTAACTGGAAAGACTTTTTATAAGAGAAAAGAGGGGAACCTCACTTAATAAGGAGCATATCAAGACTCCAGCTGTGGCTAATGTGCATAAAAAATTCAGCCTGTCAGATCTTCACTTTTCTAATTCAGTAATCTAAATAATTTATTTGACATTTTAGCTCAAGATGACCTTTCCAGGGAAAAAATTACTGTTTTAAACTTTTAGCAAGTGCAGCCACTGCAGCAGAGTGCTGGTTGAAGTCTGCATTTTCCCAAACGAGCAAAGGTTAATCTTGTACAGCTCAAACACATCTCTGACCCTTTTAAACAAGATCACCAAATGTCAGTTATTTTTTAAAAATCTAATTTAAATTAGGTTGTAATATTTGTGTGTAACTAGTCCCCTAATTTCCTAAGTCTGAGGTTTTGTTTCTTAGGCACAGAGACCACCTGACATACATTTTAGTTTGGAAGGATATAATGAAATGGTTTGTCTCACAAAAATCATGTTGTTCTAAGAATTAACCATCATAAAGCATTGTCTGAGAAACAAAATCCAAAATATAGAATGATAAACATGATTAAAAAGTTAGTTCTAGTGACAATATATATGTTTGGATATGAGGGTCTCGAAACCTGTGGAAATGAGTTCATGAGTATGTCCAGAACGTAATAAGTGTATTCCTTGTTTTCTTTCTAGATAAAATGTGTCATTGGTTTCTTAGAAATTTTATTATAAAATAATAATATAAATAGTATAGTTTTATGTAAAATAAATATAAAATATTATTATATTATAATTATATCACAATTTTCATTGCAAGTTGCCATTTGTTTAGCTAGCTTTGAACTTTAAAGAAAAGACTTTCTAAGACAGCATATTTTCTTCTTTTCACGTAATTTTAGATACATGGTGATTTTAGATACATTCTTGGCCTTCCACTTTAGGAATCCATTGGAAATGCAATACTGAAATTCCTGTGTCTTGGTTATTTTTGTTCACCATTCTTTCTTTCTTTTAAGGGAAAGAAATGGATTTTTGTTCTCCAACCTAGCTACACATTCAAAGGTGCATTATGATTAGAACTCTTTGGATCTACAGCACTGAATGGTGAGGCAATATCAGTATGGATGAAAAATACAGATTTAAATCCCCCTTTTTCAGGTAGCCTTCTCATTCATTTTTGCCTCTCTCAGCTTCCTATTTCAGCTTCTTTCCCAATACATTAAAAATCAATGACATCGCAATGCTCTAAGTTGCTTAAACAGAAAATGAAAATAATAGATCTCTAACTCATGTCCTGTTCTTATAGCATAAACTTTTTTGGCTATAAAAATGCCAAAAATGTCATGATTTAAGACAGCATTCCAGGCTTCCGGTATGCAAGGTTTCGGCGGTGGCAGGGATTCGTGATACTGCGCGATCCCTGCTGCGCTCGCCACCAAGGTACCCCTGATCCGTTTGGATCTGGGGGATATAGCTGCCCTGTAGAGGCAGCTGAAGACAGGGGGGATCCGGATAGGGGTTTGGGAGTGTCACAGACCCCCTCCCCAGCCGGCAAACCCCCCTTTTCCTGAGGTGGAGGAGCGGCGGTCTGTAATGGCCGCCACGAAGAAATCTACAGCTGGACAAGATTGTGCAGGAGGGAGAAAGTTGGAAGAACTGTGAAAGTTGTTTTTGACCAGGACAGAGCAAAGCAAGAGAAAGTACCCTGGAATTTTGAAAGTTGCTAAAAATACATTGTTTCCAGAGAGTGTTACAAGCAGTGAATGGAACTCTAAAAAGGAAAGTTTTTTTTTTCACTCTCCTTCCTAATGTGACAGCGGATGGAACCATAAAAGAAATTGGAAAACCTTCATTGGAGGTATTTAAATGCTGAAGAGATAAGGATTTCTGAACATTTAAAAAAAAATCTTTTTTGCTGTGAGTGGGAAGGGAGAGGGGAAAAAAATTGGAGCAGAATTTGAAAATAAGGAGAAGATTGCCTAGAACTCTAAAGAGTTATTAAATATTAATAAGACTTCTAAAAGATATCTTAAATGGAACTTTGTGATTAAACTTTAACCCCAGAAGGAGAAAGTGAAGAAGGAGAAAGTATTTAAAAGAAACAGCTTGTTTGGATTGTTTGGTGACTTTGGAACTTCTGAGAATTACCTCTGATTAAAGCTTTTGGGTGGTTGTTTGGAACTTTTTCTCTTTATAATGGCATCACTTGTGGATGGACTGAAACTTGTATATCAAAAATATGAAAAAGAAAAGCAAGAAGGGAAGGATTCTTTGGGCACTCTCTTTCAATTTTTAGAAATGGCAGTTTGTACTTATGTAAAGCTGAATGCGCAACAGGATGACTGGGACAAAGAAGAAGCCATTTTTGATGAACAAGTGACTTTGGCTGGGGAAGGAAAGAAGAAAGAGAAAAAGGAAAAGAAGACTTTAAGACTTGGAAAAATAACCAAAAAAGAGAAGAATAAGATGAAAAGGGGACACTATGTTGGAAAATAACAGAAAGGAGGAAAGCAGAATAAAAGGGAGGTGGAGAGACAAGGGGGTAAAGAGGACGAGGAGAAGAATAAGCAAGGGAGGAAGGAAAGGATGAGAAGCCTCAATGGTGGGGAGCAAGATGCAAAGAAACAAAAGTTTTTTAGAGATAATGGGTAAAATCTACTGAAAAGGGGATTCTGGAAAGGTACACAAGATTGTATTATTGTATTTTCACATTTGTACTTAGAAATAATTATAGAAAATTGGAAATAATATGCAATTTAAAATGTGATGATATATTTAGTATAACAGTGAAATTTTTGTCAAGAAAAGGGGAACACTTTAATGAAACAATGACTTAAGATATGTGATATAGAGGGGAAATAATCATGGAAAGCATAAGTGTTCCCATAAAAGCATGATATTTAACTGAAATGGGTAAAATGTTTAAGATTGTTAATATTAATGACTGGACTATGTTGTTCTAGTGGAATTTTTTTTTTTGAAATGAGAGATTTGGAGTAGGAGAAGGGGGAACAGCCTAATGAAATAATGATTCAAAATATGTGATGTGTGGGGGGAATAATCTTGGAAAGTAAGTGCTCCCATAAAAGTATGTGATTTAATTGAAAAGTAATGTGCTAAGTGTTTAAGATATAAATGAACATTAATATTAATGAATAGATTTGTATTGGTATTGATAATATTGTATAATTTTAGAATATACCAAACAGAATCCCAATGTAAGCTATGTATTCTATATTAAATATCATAAATGTAGGGGAAAGAGATAAAGGCGTCATACTACAATTAGTGTACAGGAGAAGTTTTCTTTAAAGAAGAAAGATAAATGGATAGCTGGAAGTAGAACAGACAAAGAATAATATTATGATTCAAATTGAGATGAGATAAATAAATAAAATAAAATTAAGAAAATTTAAAAGAGAGGAGAAACTATATAGAAAATTGAAAATGCTAGTAAGATATGGAATGGTATATAAAATGAATATGAATTTGAATTTGTGTCTGTACGAAGAGTTTTAACCTGGGACTAAGCAACCTTCAGAAAAGAGGTTTTTTATGTTTCTATGTATTGTGTTTTTGTATGTCTTTAAAAATTAATAAAACTTGTTAAAAAAAAAGACAGCATTCCAGTGTCTTTTTCAGGTACTGTTCAGTGGCCTCTTTCAACTGAAAATGAGTTTCTCCCTAATTTGATCAGAAAACAAAGGAAAATTTAGATTAAACCCTGAAATAAGTGTAACAGAGGTTTAAACAGGCTTTGTTAAGCCCATACTTCCCCACCCTTCCTGCTGCTGGAAACATACCAAAAAGCCCATCTCTGTCCGAATGTGCCATGATAGCAATAGCACTTAGACTTATATACCACTTTACAGTGCTTTACAGACCTCTCTAAGCAGTTTTGCAGAGTATTTGGGTCCTCATTTTATCTACCTCGGAAGCATGGATGGCTGAGTCAACCTTGAGCCTAGTGAGATTTGAACTGCCAAATTGCAGGCAGCTGGCAATCAGCAGAAGTAACCTGCAGTACTGCACTCTAACCATCATGCCACCGTGGCTCACGATACATGCTTTGTATCATAGCTGAAAACACCTTTAAATATCTTTCCCATTCACTCATTTACTAAACAGGATACTATCTGATCTCTTTCTCTAACAATGTTCTCATTTACTTACTGTACTTCACCTAACTGACTTTGGCTTATCTTAAAAAGCTAGGGAGGAATTAATCTGGTTAGTAGTTGAATGGGTTATAGATTTTTCTGAGAAGTTGAAAAAAAAAATATCCTGAAAAAAAGCAGTGGTAAACCATCTCCGTAACGTTGCCAAGGAAAATACATGGTTATGTCCATGCAGTTACCAGAAGGCAGTAAATATTTTTATACTTCCATTCTATGAAAAAGCCACCAAGCTGGTATAAAACATGTGAAAACATAATGCTGTAAAAATATTCTTTAAAACCACTACTAAAATTATCCTGACATATCAACAGTAAAAAATAGATCATTATAAAATATTTTTTTTAAGTTCTGCCTTAACACTTCCTTAAAAAGCTGAGGGAATAGGGTTAATCCTAACTTTAAAGAGATGATAAGTTGCTGTTTAGGTCCAACACCAGAAAAAGCCTTTTATTGATCTTTAGCAAACAGTCCTCTCAGGTTGGCACCAGCTTCCAAAGATCCCCTTTTGGTGATGCTGATAATTGGATAGCCCTACATTTTTAAGGTGAGACACTGGTACAGATGTCAAAATCTTCAAATAGCTTCAAACATGTTGTGTGTGAGAGAGAGAGAGATGGGGGGGATTTATCTAGAGTGTCAAACCATAGCTAAACCAGATTGCCTCTGCAAAAGCCCCAGCTGACAACAAAGTATAGTTGTCTCAAAATACTCCTGGGCACTGCTGCCAGCTGAAAACCTAGGGCCACAAAGGATTTAAGAGAAGCCTTATTATTGATTGATTGATTGATTGATTAGATTTATATGCCGTCCATCAGACTATCGAGATCAATTATCATGACAGGAACTGCCAGAATTATTTGCTGAATGAAACAGAACATCAGGCTCAAAGTCTAAGAAAGCAGACTCCAGCGGTATTCACAAAGTATGGATAAAAAATGCAAAGAGAGTGACTACAATAGTGTTATTTTTTTTTCTTTTAATGACCCTGTAATCCCTTGCATTGGGCTGGAGTTGGGGCATCTGAATGGAGCCTGAGAGTTTTCTGGCTGGATACCCTTCCTGATGCTTATATGGAGTTCACAGCAGATAGTAATTCATTGCCCCCAGATAAGCCTCCTGATTGTGAAGCAATAATTCCATCCTGCTGCTTGACCACAATAGTGTTATTTATTTACTTGTTTGTTTGTTTATTCTGACCCAAACCTGTTTCCAAGAGAGCAAACACAAGACAAAGGCAGCAGCACAACCTTTTAATGTTTCATCTATGAATTCTGTTTCTTCACAGATAAAAGGCTGCTTCCAACTAATTAGCTCTGACAAGAAAGAGCTATGCCAAGTTTTTGTGAGGCTGCCAAAAAACAACAGATAAGAAATAGTTTACAACACAAGAGTCTTCAAATATCAACTGTAATGTCCACGAGGCTGAGTTTCAAAACATCTTTACTTCCTACAAAAAAGGTTTGCTGCACAGCTGCCTTTTATCTTCTTGAAGGAGAGGCCATTACCTTGCAGCCTTAGTCCTGAGTCACCCGTAGCTGCTCTTTCCTGTGAGCAGCCCTGCCCGCACGCACACTTGGCACAAGCTCCTCGGAAACCTCCTCATTGCTGCTGCCAGCCCCCACAATCTCTGAAGGCAGCAGTCCACTCCCTAATGGTCCTGGCCCCCATCTGAGTCCTCGCTCTCCTCAGCTGTCCACACCTGCTGTGGCTAGCCACAACAGATACTAGTGGCTAAATGATGCAATAAAAATGTAATGTAATGCAATACAATGTAATTTGATAAAAACCTATAACAATCTGGTCCCTTGGACAGAAAATATCATAAACATTGGAGAAACTTTTTCACAGTTATCACCTTCGCAGCATCCTCATGATCATATAATCAAAATTCAGATACTTGGTATCTGGTTCATGTTTATGATCATTGCTGTGTCAAGGTCATGTAATAACCTTTTGCGACCTTTTGACAAGCAAAATTAATGGGAAAGCCAGATTCACTTAACAACCTGGTTACTAACTAATCCACTGCAGTGATTCACTTAGCAACTGTGGCAAGAAAGGTCATAAAATGAGGCAAAACTCACAACAAATCTCTCACTTAACCACAGAAATTTTGGGCTCAATCGTGGTCATAAGTTGACTAGCAATTAGATTGCTTCCTCCATCAAATAGAATGAAAAGCTAAATTCACTCCCCATAATTTTCTTTCAGTAAAAAATAAAGAAACCCATAATAAGGCTAGAAAACCAACTAGCAGGGAAAAGAAGAGCAAAAACCTAAAGAGCAGTGGTGATATTCTACAGGTTCGACCTGGTTCTGCTGAGCCAGTAGGGGCAATGAGCAGCGAAGACCGAACTAGTTCTCTAAGACGCTCTGTAGTTGGGCCCACCTGCCTGCCTGGGCTCCCATACTAACTTTTATGTCGTGCTTTTGAAGTGCAGCTGCTTTGCTCAGCACAGCAATTGCCGTGCAGCATCAGCTGAAGTATCAGGAATAGTGCAGGATTGCAGGAAGTGACTCAAAATGCCTCTGCGCCTGTGCAAAGTGCACATTTGGTGCAAGTGCATGCTCAAAGTGTGTGCACATGCACAAAATGCACAAAATGCACCCATTAAGCCATGCCCACCGAACCGGTGGTAAAAATATTTGGAACACACCACTGCTGAATAGGTTTCACCGTTGATTCTGCAGATGTTATTGTCAGTTTATTTTTACTGTAGTTCTTGTTTTTAGTTTAATAAGGGTGCAGATGGATTCACATGATGCCCCTTTGGATTTAATTTACTATTTTTAAAATGTTTGTGTAAGCAACTTTGGAAATTCTTCTGCTTTGAAAGATGCCCTATACAATTCAATTAAATAAAAGTGAAATGGCTTAAAATGTAGAGCAATTCGTCAAACCAAGTGATTAGTTCAGGAGACAAAGAATTGAACGTATGCTCCCAAGCAAAACCAAGAAAGAAAGATTTGTGAAATATCTCCTTTTTTTTAATATACATATTATGGGTCTTGAAAAAAACAATCAGAAGAGCAAAATTGCTCACAGGCAGAGGGGGAAAAAAAACCCAGTTTCATAAAAAAAATTGTTCCCGGAATATAGCTATTGAGTTCTGTAAAAATTCAGACTCTGGCATGATAAGCACATAAACATCTTTTGACTCTATGATAACAAAGTATATGAATGTTGCAGTACTGGTGTTAATTTTCTGGTTGTCTGTTTATTTTCATTTGCGTATATCAATATGAATTTCTAATATATCCTATGTGTTAATAGAATTATAGCCCCATTAGTAATAAATATAAAGAGCTTTCCAGATGTCCCATTTGTTTCTCCTCAAATCACAAGTAAAATTTGTTTATTTTTTAAAACTGTCAGGAAAATCTATCAGCAGCATAAATCAAAGAGAAAAGTTCTGTGGCATTGAGGTATTCACTAAAGTATTTAAGGGCCCATTGTGCTAAATGGAATTTGTATGGAATATAAAATCAGAAAGGCATATTTTTAGTTGGGGACCAATATATGCTGCCTTATACGCATATGGTTAAAAAGCAAGTCAGTCACTTTATGGAGAAAGACCCTCTCATTAAAAAAAGTGATGGTTAGTAGGAACAAAAATGACTTTCCAAGAAACATAGTTGTATTTTTATAAACAACTGCATAGCAGATATTTTAGACTGTTACATTTTTTCTTCATTATTTTCTTCATACTTTGCAAAGCAGTAAGAATCACAGTTTCAAAGTTGGCAACTTTAAGATGTGAGAACTTCAACTCCCAGAAAGGCTGGGAATTCTGGGGACTGAAGTCTACACAACTTAAAGTTGTCAACTTTGAAAACACTGAAAGAAACATTTGCAATCCCCGATGAGTCTAAATTCAACAAATAAGTTATTTTAAAAGTGAGACGTTTGAAAGCAGCACATTTTAAATCGACAACATTTATCTATGACCAGTTAGTAATTTTAAAAAACTGCAGATGCTATACTCTTTTTCAGAAGATATTCTGTATAGAAGTCTACATACCCATTTCACTATGCCCTTTCAGAACAGTGGTATGCAGTACAAGAAGAAAAAATGAGTAAGAACCAGCAAACCATAATTTTTTTTTAAAAAAATGTATGAATAAGAAGAGAAATTAGTTTAGAAGCCAAAATTAGTTTACACCAATTCCATTTATTTTACCTCTCCACAGTTTTCAATTTTTGAAAAGTAGCCATGTTTCCATCATTGTCATATATCACTTTATACAGATTTTACTCTTTAGAAGTTATTTTGCTTTACTAAAAATATCATTGTTTGCTTATGTTCTTATAAATACTTCTCTTTGTTCAAACATTGTTTCTCAAACTTTTTGGGCGCACTGAGCCTGAAGGAGGGAAAGAGAAGTCTTGCCCCTCAAAACTATATTGCCCTAGATTAGGTTCTCCAAATTCTCTAGTTCATTAATTCCTTCATGAATTTTGGGATTGTTCATTGACTGCCATAGATTCATTATAAGAAAATAATTTAATAAGTACTACTTTAACTAATAGTATTACAAATCATAGTTATAGCAATAAAATAGTTTAGATAATGGCATAAACCAGCCCTGTGGTACCAGTGATTATCAGCACAGTGGGTACCATACCAAAAGATCTTGGATGGCATTCAGAAAATCTGCACATTGACAAAATTTCCATCTGTCAATTGCAAAAGTCCTTAGATCAGGGGTGGGACTCTACCAGTTCGCACCTATTCGCTAGAACTGGTTGTTAACATTCTAAGCAGTTCAGAGAACCGGTTGTTAGAAGAAATTACTGGCCTAATCCTATAAGGAAGGCAGGAAGGAAACATTCTGGTGTTGCTTATAGAAATTGCCTCTTGGTTAACCCTTATTACATTCTAGGCAGGACTAGACTTCCTGTCTCAGGAACAGCTCTGGAGTTTTTTTCCCTTCCTTTGCTGGTACTTTGCTTGTATGGAGGACCATTCAAAGTTACAATGGCACTGAAAAAAGTGACTTATGACCATTTTTTACACTTACGACTGTTGCAGCATCTCCACAGTCTTGACAGGCCAGGCAAGGAGATGCATGTCTCGATATGAGTGATATTGAGTTGGCCACATCCAGCCAATAACATAACCATCAAGCCATGTCCATCCAGTCACATGACCACCAAGCCACACCCACCACCTAAGCCACACCAGAACCGGTTGTTGAAAAATTTGAATCCCACCCCTGCCTTAGATCGCACATATATTGCTACAATACATTCTACATTCTTGGGAAGAACTTGATGTGTATGAAGGTCAAAACAGCTGGCAACTATGACTTCACATTGTTGTGAACTGATAATAATAATATTAGCCATTTATTTTCCTCTTGGATAGGGGGTGGGGTCAATACCGACCATTATAGAGAACCAAGTCCTAGAGCAAGGAAATTGCTAGGATTGCAGGACATAGCTGGAGACCAACTTTCATTATTTTAGCAGTTGAATATGGAGTAATAATCTTAAAGTTCAAAGTTATAATTACAAAAGCATTATTTTTTTTATCTTCACTTCAACCACATGCTTGCAAACTAAAGACAAGGTGGAAATGGAGGATCATACATGCTTTATGAGCAAAAGAGTGTGTAACTTTCCTTTCTACCAATATTCCAGTAACATTTCTCAAAGTCTGTCTCACTTCTTATACCCCAGCCAGGAAAGCAAAGCAAACGGCTATAGTAACAATCTGGGAAGGAAGTGAAGTTCCACGACCCCTGCTTTTAGCGCTTAAACAAAGCTAAAGCTCCACGACATATGCTTTTAGTTCTTAAGCAAAGATTTTCTCTGTCTCCCCACCACCACCACCAATTATTATGACATTTAAAATCTTCTAAACCAGCTGCTTCCCTATTCATTGTAAATATATATGAACAGAGATACTCTGTGCTAAGGTACTGAAAATAGCCTTGGGAGTCAGAGGTGATAAAGTGTTTAAGTAAAATGGCTTCTCTTTTTGTACATTTATTGTTGTTGAAGTTGCCTGCCTGAGTCAAGCTCAAAGTGTTAAACCTCACATTTCAATTGTAAAAAGCTCCCAATATGTTTTCCCCCTGTTGTTCCTATCAGTCTTCTTTCTGAAGTCCTTCAGTCTAATTGATTTCATTTCCCATTATTTCACTCGCCTTGCCCCTTGTCACATCCCTGAGTGAGGGAATAATGTCATTTTACCAACAGATGGTGATGTTTATTTTAGTGTTAGTGACAGACATCTTGCTAGGCTTTTTTTACAAGGGAAATGGGTGAGAAGGAAATATTGAGTTACAACAGGCTGGGCTCCCCAGCAGCAGAGAGCTAAGAGCAGGTCTTTCCTTGATCCCACCACCATCGCTGGACCTCCTGGGTTGCACACATGTTGATGAAGAGGAGGGCATCTGTCCCTGCTCACATTCTCTGAACAGAAGGAAAGGTGCAAAATAACATTAGAAATAGCAGGAACGTATCTCTTGGGTAAAAAAAAAAAATGTGAATTTGGCACCTGTTAAAAATATGACAGAGGCAGCTCTGCAAAGATTACAAGAGAAGCAAAAGAATTCAGTTACCTGCCATTGAGAAAATCAGACATTCATTTAGTATTTTAGGAGTCATGATGATGGTGCAGTGGTTAGAATCAGTATTGCAGATTTATTCTGCTGACTGCCCGCAGTTTGTTTCCTTCAATCCTGACTGGCTCAAGGTTGACTCACTGTCCATCCTTCCAAGGTGGGCAATGTGCTGACTCTGTAAATCGCTTTGAGAGGGCTGTAAAGTACTATGAAGTAGTATATACAGCAAATCTAAGTGCTATTGCTATTGCTATTTTGCATTTCTGTTGAAATCACCCTGGTACCTCATCAAGGGTGCCCTATCTCACCTTGATTTGCCTGACATTGGCTAAAGTGGGTACTTCACTACATATGCAAAGTCTGGTATTAAATAGAATATCCTGGGTATCTATGGACCTTTCAAAGGAGGATAACCAGCTTGGTATTGATACCCAGCTTTCCTATTGATATTGCTCTCCAATGATTGGATCAACATATCCCTACTAAAAGAATATGCTATGCTTTCCAGACTAAGAGCCAGACCAAGCTGACTGGGGGAGGGGTGGGAGACTTTAAAAGCACTGGTCGCAGGGATTGAGGCAAAACAGTGTTTATTTCACAAATGAAGGCAAATATACACATTCAGGTGTGAGAAATGTTCCAAAACTTTGAACTTTGGCTCCAGCATGAGTCCAAAAACTTGGAAGACTAAACCTCTGGTCTTGGTGACTGAGCCAGATTGGATCCTGCAGTGTTTATTTCACTCTATTTAAGTACATTTATGCTGAATCCTTTCTCTTTGTCTCACAATTAAATTTACCACTTGGTGAAACTTTTGACAATCTTTTGGAGTATATCCAAGGTTTATGAGGCCATGCAAGCCTTGACTCTCAGGCTGGCAACCTGATACCACAGACAGAACAAAAATCCATTCTTGCTGAATCATGGTTAACTTTGCAGGCCAATATTGAACAACAATCAATCTTTTTGTTTAAAAAAATATGTTCAGTCTGATCTCTCTTGTTTGTCAGTGGGTACAATATACTCTTCAAATCTTTTAATAATATTTCAGTATTTCTAGTATAGAAGGAGAGGGATGTTTGTATAGTTTAGATCAATAAGTGAAAAATAACATTTACTAATAAAACCCTGGGAAATAACTGCCCCCAGAATTCCCACTAGATCAATGTTTATCAATGTTGGCAATTTTAAGATGTACAGACTTCAACATTCAAATTCCAAACATCTTAAAGTTGCTGAGGTTGGGAAATACTGCTCTAAACATCCTAAAGACATGATATTGGATGTAATATTGTCCAAACCCAGGTGCAGATAATGGAGACCACAGATAAAATAAAAATACTATTTTCATAAGTTAAAAAAAATAGGGAGTCAAAAGTAGATGTCCTCAGCAGTTACTGTGTCTAGAGGTAAGTCAGTGTTTCTCAATATTGATAACACGAAGATGTTTGGACTTCAGCTCCCAGAATTTTGGGAGCTAAAATCCACAGAACTTAAAAGTTTTCAAGGTTGAGAAACCCTGAGCTAAGCAATGAGGCAACGCAATCGGCCAGGCAAAAATCTTCAATCCATTTGCTGCTTTAGCATGAATGTGAATGAAATGTATGAATGAAAACTTGAGGGGAAGGAGGAGGAAGGAGGGAAAGAACAATCACTACCTGCTCAATATAGGATTAAATAGCTCAGAAAAGAATCAGAAATAAAAATATTGCTTTAGCACCCCTTTTTTTAAAAAGCGTTTTCAGTATTGTTCCCATTTAGCCACTTGCAATTTAATATGCTCACATCTCTAGGAAGCATACACAGCAGCCAGTGTCAAGTTGACATGTGCTGCAGGCCAAGTAGTGCCTGTTAAGGAATCCACTTTTTTGGCATTTCTCAGGATCATCAGGCTATTATACCAAACCAAAGGGAATTGACCTTCTTCCCCCCATCCACATTCCCAACCCAACAACTTCCTTTCATGTCAGCTTTATTGGGAAAGGAAATGTCTATAACAGAAGAAAAACCTCCTATCTATGTGTAGATACCTACAATCAGTGGTGGGATTCAGCCAGTTCACACCACTTCTGGAGAACCAATTGTTACCTTTCTGGGAAGTTTGGTGAACTGGTTGTTGGAAGAAATCATTAGGGCAGAGAACTGGTTGTTAAATTATTTGAATCCCACCACTGCCTCCAATGTCATTTTTTTCCTTCTTACAATCCTTTAAAACTACATTTTCTACAAAGACAGTCAAATTTCACTTTAGCCTTCGAACTTGTAGGTGTAAGAAGCCGTTGTAACAGGAAGACTCATATATTCATTCTGTCATTATCTTTACCTCCATTTCCATTCAATTCTCTCTTGTATCCCTCCTGTGAATTGGTTGACCCTTAACTCTTTAGAAAAATGTCTATCTTCTCCTTGTTTGAGTATATGAATGAGGATGTGTGATTCTGCACAAACTTGTGCCTAATATATATAGTAGATGTATGCATGCTAAAGCATAAATATGGAGTTATCTTTCCCTACAACTAGTTTACAACTAGTCCCTACAACTAGTTTTAGCTAAAGCATAAATATGGAGTTGTCTTTCCCTACAACTAGTTTGAAATGTGTTGCTTCTATTATTTACACATCCTATTTTTCTCCCACTCATTTTATCCCAAGTTCATTTTCCAAGGAACTTAGGACTTCATGATGATTGTATCTTGTTATGAAGTTTATCTTCACCATAATTCTGATTGTTTGATTAGTTTGGGGGGGGGGGGAGTGACTTCTCTGAGATCCCTCCTGTCACCAACTAGCTACACAATTCTGTAGAGAATTAAACCAAGACCTCCCTGGAGTAAATATGGTGTATTTATTATTAAACTACACTGGCTTTAGAAAATAAGCTTGTTAGAGATATTATTGAAATGCTTTTTGCATATAATCTTTCTCCTGCAAATAAAATTAATATGAAGAACACAGTTGTTTGTTTAATATATTTTCCCAAAGGGAACTGCTGTTTATTTCAGATTTCAGATGTCTGCTTTGAGATATATTCAAAGGCCCTGAATAAAATTGCATAAAAACACACATTTAAAAGAAAGACATGGTGATGTTTGCTGTATTCTTCCTTTTTTTATTCACACATCATAACATGAAGTGTTCTCAACATAGTATAACTCAACCTATTTTAGAACATAGAGATACATGCTTTTAATTCAAATTCATAAAATTCAGGGCTGACTATCATTACAGTGGTCAAGCTGTAGAATTCATATTGCCATCCTCCTGTATTGCAGATGATGCTGTTCCATTATTTCAAACATCAATTGGCTTAAAGCAAGCTTTGTGTCCTTCAGCTGCACGCTGTAGTACAGAAGTATTCAAAATTAACTATGCAATAATTTGCTTTACTGAGAACCTAAAATTCAATAATTCTGAACAGATTAAAATCTTCCGGTATTTAAGGGTAGTGTTTTATACTACTAATAAATGCAGCATGCATATTGAGTACAAGTAGCCCTCACTTAATAACCACAATTGGGACTGGCAATTCTGTCACTAAGTGACAGAGTCATTAAATGACTCATTGTGTAATAGCAACAGATTTACAAACTCACTTCGCCCATGGTTATTAATTGAGACATCACATGGCTACAACTTATGATTTTATTGTCATGTTCTCCATTGACTGTGCCTGTCAGAAGCTGACTGTGTAGTGTGCATTTGGAGCTCACGTAACAGCAGGGTTCTGCAAAGTTCATAATTGCATGCCAGTTCCCAAATACCTGAATCTCAATCATGTGACTCTGATGATGGTTGTAAGTGTGAGATCTAGTCACATAGTTACTTTTTCAGTGCTTTTGTGATTTGAAGGATTGCTAAACAGAGCAATCATTAAGCAATGACTATCTGTACACTGTCCAAAATCCACAGAAGTCAGCAATAGCCTTGAAGTCTTTCCATTACAGGATACCTGCTGTGCTAAAATAACGTTATCTAATTTTTGGTTGCAATCTGGGCATAGGCTTAGCTCACAGCTCAATTGGGACCATTTAGTTCCTCCTTAGAGCTGTCTACATTCTTTCAGGTCTAATATTTGTTCTTAATGTCATGTTGCACAATAAGACTGGCATGACCAAAATGGAAACTCATGTTTACACAAGCATCCTCTCCTATTGGCTAAGTTACTTTTTTTTCCCCTGAGGGCTTGACAGCTCTGATTTTAACTGATGACCTTGTTTCCTTTGAAGATAGGGCATTGCATGAGAATCTGAAATGCTATCGTTTCTCAACCAATGCAATCCTGAAGACGGGACATGAGCATGTGGTAGCAATTTTTCAACAGCATACACAGGGACCTGGAAGTCCAATCAGACAGGCCACCATACACAGATGGTATGTGTTCTTATTTATCAAATTTATTGGCCACCCATCTTACTGCAAGATAACTTTGGGGTGTTCTTGGGTAGCCATTTGCCTTCATATTTTTTTCAAGCCAGATAGATATTTTAGTCAAATAATAGTTTCCAAGTTCAAAACAACTTCATCCTGGCAAAATTAAATGCCTTTCAAATAGCTGTTTTTGAGGGGAAGCTATGGGGTATCCCATTTGAACTTTGCCCTATGGTAAAGAATTCCTTAAACAATAAGCCAAGATACTATGTTGCTTTTATTACAAAGTTGTTTGGCTGCAGCAAATAAGTTCCCATTTAGTCAGATTTCCAGGCATGCCACTTATATCCATTTTATTTACAAATGTTACTGTGGATCAATGTGATTTTATTTCTATGAATGCAGCTATACTTTGTTTTGCTGTTGACAAAATACACCATATTTTGACTACATTGGTTTTATGGGGGTTTTTTAAATTGCTATCTCAGAATTTGTTTTTTGTTGTTATTGTCTTTGAGTCAAAAAGTTTTGTAATAAAGTATACTTCTTCTACTACCCCATGCCATCACTCTGCTAAACACATAATTCCCATAGCACTGTCTTATGCCTAAGGATATCTAACCATATAGTAGGACTGTATTACTATTGTTCCTTCCTATTACCACTCTTATTGGTATCTTATGACTATCACTTTGTTGTTTGTATATATACTAATAGCTTATGCATCGGAGACAAATTTCTTGTTTGTCCAATCACATTTGGCCAATTCTATTCTATTCTATTGGTCACCATGATGTAAAAAAGATGCTGAGACTCTAGAAAGACTGCAGAGAAGAGCAACAAAGATGATTAGGGGACTGGAGGCTAAAACATATAAAGAACAGTTGCTGGAATTGGTTATGTCTAATAGCTTAATGAAAAGAAGGATTAAGGGTGATATGATAGCAGTCTTCCAATATCTCAGAGGCTGCCACTAAGAAGAGGGAGTCAAGCTATTCTCCAAAGCACCTGAGGGCAGGCTAACAAGCGGTGGATAGAAACTAATCAAGGAGAGAAGCAACCTAGAACTAAGAAGAACTTTCCTGACAATTAGAACAATTTACCGGTGGAACAACTTGCCTCCAGAAGTTGTGAATCCTCCAACACTGGAAGTTTTTAAGAAGAGATTGGACAACCATTTGTCTGAAATGGTATAGGGTTTCTAGTTGGACTAAAAGACCTCCCAGGTCCCTTCCAAGTCACCTCTTCTCTTCTCATTCTCTTCTCTTCTCATTCTCTTCTCTTCTACAGTACTTCTACTATATCCAAGAAACCCTGCATGCTTTCCATGTCAAGATTCTTTAAAAAAAAATGATTAGCAGGATCCAGCCACAAGCACACCATGCAAGAGCAGATATGATGGTAGCAAAGGCAAGATAGAAAGAGTATTGTTTACAATAAATATTTGAGATCACTATAAGTTAAGGATAAATGTTTCCTTTAGATCTTTGCATCCTTGATTTTCCTCCCATCAAAATAAGTAGTGGCACAAAAGAAGAAATGTTTAAACTAGTTTATCTCAAGCTTTATCTAGACTTTTGATTGGAAATCCTTTCTGGAAGACAAGCAACCTAGAAATAGGATCTTCCCCCATGCTCAGATGTCTGGCAAATGCTTTTGTGCAGCTGTACTAAATTATTCACCACCTTCATTAGAAGGTTTCTATATTTAATCCCTTATTTGATGAGTGGCCTAATAGGTTAAAAAGCTATGGAACATTGTGTTGAGATGTTCAGACTTGTTTGAACAGGTCATAGACCAGGAGGTAGAATGATCACATGGGTGCTATTCAAAGAAGAAAGACAATATTTTACTGTGCTCTATGTTCCAAATGACAATAAATCCACAAATGATACAAAATTGAAGTAGCTGTTTCAATCACCTTTGTGTTTAAGCTTGTCGCCTCCGCAATTTAGTGCAGAGGAGCGTAGTTTCAAAGTAATAATTAAAAGACAGAAAAATGCAATTCACAATAAAGAAAATCTCCCTTGCCCAAACATTCTTTCTAGCTATATAGCTATATTGTACAACCATCCTTAATGTTTGTGTTTGTATGCTTGTGTATATATGTATCCACATTAAGTGTAAGGGAAAAATACTGTTTTTAAAAAAAGCTGAATAAAAAAATATGATCAAATAGCTGCTGTTTTTTTCATTATAATTTCTACTATTGCTACGAGTCTTATTATTATATACATTTTAAAAACATAATCATTAGGCATGTAAGTG